>NW_024097991.1:0-9306 GCF_016545835.1 Crotalus tigris | reverse complement strand
TGTCAGAATCCAATTATATTTCATCTTTAATTATCAAACATAGAAAATCCCAATTCTGCCTTCTCTGGATTCTGCCATAAGAGGGAGAAAAGGGGGAGAGCAACGGGGCTTTATGGCCCTCACTTCCTTCAGCACACTTCAAAGGACTGAATGTGTGTTTATTGTGGCCTCTAAGCTTTAACATATCAAAGAAGAGTAATTGCCTTTCATGTAGTTATCTGAAGTCTCCATCCAGACGGAAGAAGAAAGGGGATGGAATTGTGATACTTGAAACTATCACTGGAAGGGGGGTGGATTGGGTGGGACTACTGGGGAACCCCTTAAAACCTTGAATGGGAGAGCTTGAACCCCAAGTCCTGTCTAGCATGCCTGCAACCATTTTCTCTTAATAACGGATTCCTGTTGGAAGAATTATTCCAAGAGTTCTGTCTTCTTAAGATGCAAAGTGGGGTGGGTCCTCACATTAGACAGGACTTGCAAAATTAATCCACCTGGAAGGAAGACCCTTGCCGGGGGATTTTGCAAAAATTGACCATGTCAGACAATGGAGCAAAAGAGGGGGAAAACTCCCTGGAAAGAGAGCCGCTGACCCAGTTGGAACCTTGCCAGAGGTTGGGATCCGAGAGGCCAGATTCCTCAGGAGAAGAAGTGGTGGAGACACAGGACCACAAGCCTCGCTGGTCGATGGGCGCTGGAAAGAAAAGTGAGTGGGGAAAGGAATCAAGAAAGGTGACCCTGAGACGGGGGACCAAGCAACCAGAATGGAAGCAGGAGAGGGAGAAATCCCTGCACGCAAGTGAAGAGGGAGGAAGCTGGGCACCGTACTCAGACTGGATCCTAGAGAAAGCTATTGACCTGAGGAAGAGAACTCTCAGCTCCCTAGGAGAGGAGAATACTGAACCCTACGGCCGCCCCAGTTCCTGGAGCCGCAAAGGGAGAGACACCGAGGGGGACATGGAACCTGCAACCCCAGGGACATCTACTGATCCAGGAGCTCCCACCCCCTACCGGAACACAGATGGCAATCTGGACGGAAGGCACTACCACCCACAACAGAGGCACCGATCCATTCCAAGACGTCCACCGTTGGAAGTGAAATTCAAAGGGGAGCCAACACGCTTGGGATTTTTCCTAACCCAAGTCCTCAGCTACATGGAGGAATATGGGCAGGACATCCCCAGCGACAAAGCCCGCATCGGGATCGTGCAATCTGCCCTGGATGGACCAGCTGCAGATTGGGTGGTGAACCTGCATGACTCCAATGCCCCAGAACTCAGTAACTTCAACCGTTTCATGTCCTCTTTGAGAAGACGATTTGAAGACCCCCGGGCTGATCGCAAAGCCCGTGAAAAAATAACAACGATGAGGCAGGGCAAACGCCCAGTGGCTGAGTATACACAAGAATTCCGGGCCATTGCCAGCAAACTGAATTGGCCAGAAGACATCCTCCTTGGCCATTTCAAAGACGGACTAAACTATGATCTAGATGATGCTTGCCTACCCCGAGGGGACCCACATCGACTTGAGGAATGGTACGTCTTGGCAGAGGAAGCAGAGATCGACATATTGAAGAGGCACCGCCGAGGAAAACAATGGAGCCGGCCCCCGCCTGAGCTGACACACCAACCGGTGAAATCATCGGATACAGCCAAGAAGCAAATGGGATGTTTCAAGTGCGGAAGAGAAGGGCATCGAGCTGTAGAATGCCGCTCAAAGGCCCCCCAGCACAACCCAGACAGATCCCCCATCAACAAACCCGGAAAGTATTCAGCTAAGCCAAAAGAAACGGCCATGAGAATGATGGAAAGTGCAGAAACCCCCACCTCTGCTCACCAAGGGGAAAGGACTCCAGCCTACACCACAGGGCCGGTGGATGCCTCAGATGACAGCTCGGAGGGCGAACCCCTGGTAAGTGGATGCATCACACCCATCTTCAAAACAGTGACTATATTAATCCCCCCCATGCCCAAAGCTGTGAAGGTGAAAGCCTTAATAGACTATGGCTGTACACGCTTGCATCATAGCCCAACACTAGTGGGGAATCTGGGCATCCCATCCAGGAGACTGGAACAACCAAACTCATTTGGCCAGCTAGATGGATCCATAGCAGGGGGGGTGCCAGCTACCCTAGCCACTTTGCCAATACATCTCTCCCTGGGCAACCATGAAGAGGACTTAACGTGTGTGGTGACCCCAGGTATGGAATGCCCAATGATTCTAGGGATGGAATGGTTGAAAAAATGGAACCCCTGGGTAAATTGGAGGACGACAGAAATCAAATTCCCGAAGGGGGACCCTATGGACTTAAAACCCCAAGGGAGGCTACCAGAAGCAAGAATAGAAAAAGCATCCATAGGAGAGGAAAAAAGATTAACAGAAATACCAGAGGAATATAGGGACCTTGCTGAAGTCTCAGTGAGGAGAGGGCGAATGAGCTTCCCCCCCACCGACCCACAGACTGTACCATTGAATTCAAGCCTGGGGCAAAACTCCCGAAGCCCAGATTATACTCCATGAGCCCAAAGGAGACGGAGGAAATGGAAAGATTTATAAAAAAAAACCTAGAGAGAGGTTTCATTGAGCCAGCCAAGCCTAAAGTGGCTGCCCCGGTCCTTTTTAGAGAGAAGAAGGATGGCTCCTTACGTTTATGCGTGGATTATAGGGCCCTGACTACAATCAGTGAAAGCACCTATACCCGCTGCCCCTCATGAAGAATGCTGTCACAACTATCGAAAGGAAAATTTTTCTAAAACTAGACTTAAGGGAAGCTTACTATACGAGTAAGAATCAAGAAGGGACGAATGGAAAGAAATGCATAACTGCCCCATGGGGCGGAGTTGTATTTTTTGTGCTTGCTATCAATTCAAAGTCTTGCCATTTGGATTACAAGGGGGCCTCGCAGTCTTTATGCAATTAATCAATGACGTTATCTAAGGAGCACCGGTTTAAGAGGGGTCCTTGTTTACTTGGACGAATTCTTCCCCATATCTTTACCGAAACAAAAGAAGAACACGTCAAACTTGTCAGAGCGGTTTTAAAGAAACTGCGAGCCACCCACCTATATGCCAAACTCTCAAAATGCGAATTCCAAAAGGAAAGGATAGACTACTTAGGTTATCGCATATCCCCCCAGGACATTGAAATGGATCCAGAGAAGGTCAGAGCAGTATTAGATTGGGCAGCAACCCGCACAAGAAAGCAACTACAAAGTTTCTTGGGCTTTGCAAACTTTTACCACCAATTCATCCCCTCATTTGCCCAGATAGCCTTGCCCCTCACTAACTTACTAAAAACGAAGGGAGCATCCTCAGTAAAAAACCTAGCCAGCCACTAAAAATGGACAATGGAGTGCCAAGCAGCGTTTGAGAGACTAAAGAGACTTTTTTCTGCCGAACCAGTACTAAGGCAACCAGGACATGACAAAACCCTCATAATGACAGGCAGATGCAAGTGATGTGCAGTGGGGGCTGTTGCTAGTAAAGAAAATGATGATGCAGGTATTGCAACCTGTGCCATATACATCTGAAGAAACTCACGGAAAAACAGAAACAGCGCTGGCCCGTATGGGAGAAGGAGGCTTATGGGATACGTTGGGCATTACTCACGTGGCGACATTTCCTGGAAGGCAACAAAATCCCCTTCCAGGTATGGACTGATCACAAAAATTTAGAAGCCCTGAAAACTCCCAGGAAACTCAATCCCAAACAAGCCCGCTGGTCCCAGCATTTTCACCAATTCCCATTTAAGCTCAAACATTTACCAGGAAGAAAGAACTTCCTGGCAGATGCACTATCTCGCATGCCCCAATATAACAGCGCACGAACCACAGACTCTAGACCAATAATGGCAGAATCACAACTGGCAGCGCCAGTAACCACAAGAACCCAAGCCAAAATAAAACCACAACTGGACAGCCAAACTGGGATTGAATGCAGAAAAAGTTTGGAAACAGATGATTGGTTCCAGAAAAACAAACATGTGTGCACAATGAGAGACGGATTGCCTTGGGTAGGGGAAAAGTTATATATACCAACAACTCAAAGACTAACTTTCATGCAACTTGGCCATGACACAAAATCAGCAGGGCATTTTGGATTTGTAAAAACTTTACACTTAATTAAACGGCAATTGTGGTGGCCATCAATAAAAAAGGACATAGACAGTTATGTTGCCAGCTGCCCAACCTGTGCATCAGCAAAGAGGTTGCAAGGGAAATCGCCAGGGCTGTTACAACCAGTGGCAAGTCCCTCAGCCCCCTGGAGGGAAATAGCCATGGATTTTATAGTGGAATTGCCTGAAAGCAAGGGGAATACTGTTATCTGGACAGTCACGGACCTATTTTCCAAACAGGTGCACTTTATCCCTTGCCAAAAAATTCCCACTGCAAAGGCCTTAGCAAAACTTTTTATCCAGCACATGTACAGATTGCACGGGGCACCCCAACGCATCATCTCTGATAGGGGAGTGCAATTTACGTCTACATTTTGGAAGGAATTTTTATCCCTCTTAGGGACCACTCAGGGACTGACATCTAGCCATCACCCTCAGACAGATGGACAAGCGGAACGCTGCCAGTCGGTACTTGAGCAATATTTGAGATGTTTTTTAAATGTCCAACAGAGTGATTGGACGGACTTACTTCCTTTTGCAGAAGTTGCCTACGATAATGCAGTCCACTCCAGCACAGGCTACACTCCTTTTCAAATAGCCAACGGCCAAAGTTTCAACCCTATGCCAGAGTTAACCCCAAAAGAACCAACGATCCCTTCAATGAAAGAATGGATGGAAAACCTACAAAACACCTGGCCAATAGTCAGAAAATCACTAGATGAAGCTAGGCGGGCATACAAAGCACAAGCCGATAAAAAAAGGGCTGAGCCTACACCATTCATTATAGGAGAAATGGTGTACTTATCTACAAAATACCTAAAGTCCCTACAGCCCTGTAAAAAACTTGGACCAAACTATATAGGACCTTTTCCAATTAAAAGGATCATAAATCCAGTAACAGTAGAATTAGAATTACCCAAAAACCTCAGGCAAATACACCCAATTTTTCATTGCAGCTTGCTGAAAAGAGAGCATCAGTCACCTCTCCGGCCAAAAATCCCCCCCCCACCACCTCCAATCATGGTGGAGGGGGAACAACACTTCGAAATAAAAGAGATCCTTGACTCTAGGAGATATCGTGGAACAACTCAGTACCTAGTTGCCTGGAAACACCTCCCTGCCTCACAAACTGAGTGGGTCCATAAACGTCACGTCAGAGCCCCGAAGCTATTGAAGAAGTTTCACACAGAGTATCCTAACAAGCCTAACTAAATTTTTTACTTGTGTTTTCTTTCAGGTGGATCTCTCTTATTGTTAAGAGGGGCCGGATGTCAGAATCCAATTATATTTCATCCTTAATTATCAAACATAGAAACTCCCAATTCTGCCTTCTCTGGATTCTGCCATAAGAGGGAGAAAAGGGGGAGAGCAAAGGGGCTTTATGGCCCTCACTTCCTTCAGCACACTTCAAAGGACTGAATGTGTGTTTATTGTGGACTCTAAGCTTTAACATATCAAAGAAGAGTAATTGCCTTTCATGTAGTTATCTGAAGTCTCCATCCAGACGGAAGAAGAAAGGGGATGGAATTGTGATACTTGAAACGATCACTGGAAGGGGGGTTGATTGGGTGGGACTACTGGGGAACCCCTTAAAACCTTGAATGGGAGAGCTTGGACCCCAAGTCCTGTCTAGCATGCCTGCAACCATTTTCTCTTAATAAAGGATTCCTGTTGGAAGCATTATTCCAAGAGTTCTGTCTTCTTAAGATGCAAAGTGGGGTGGGTCCTCACACATATGGGATTTAGGCCCAGGCCTACCTTTTGAAGGAAAGGTTGGATACGGAAAACACATGTTTTTTCGGGTTCCCCAACCTGTGGGCAACCTGAGTATATGCATCCATTTTGAATTTGAGGTCAGTTTCACATTTTGAGTTTTCATGCTTAATTGGCTGTTTGCCAACAATTGTGATATTAGCGCAGGCCTACCTTTTGAAGGAAAGGTCAGATACGGAAACCCCATGTTTTTTCGGGTTCCCCAATCTTGGGCACATGAGATATGGCACATTGCGAAATTTCATATCAGTGGCACATTCAGTTTTCTGCTAATGGCCTTATTGCCAACACTTGTGATATTCGCCCAGGCCTATCTTTTGATGGAAAGGTCAGATACGAAAAACACATGTTTTTTCGGCTTCCCCAACCTGTGGGCAACCTGAGTATATGCATACGTTGCGAATTTGAGGTCAGTTTCACATTTTGAGTTTTCATGCTAAATTGGCCATTTGCAAACATATGCGATATAGGCCCAGGCCTACCTTTTGAATGAAAGGTTGGATATGGAAAACACATGTTTTTTTCGGTTCCCCAACCTGTGGGCAACCTGAGTATATGCATACATTGCGAATTTGAGGTCAGTTTCACATTTTGAGTTTTCATGCTAAATTGGCCATTTGCCAACAATTGTGATATTGGCCCAGGCCTACCTTTGAAGGAAAGGTCAGATACGGAAAACACATGTTTTTTCGGGTTCCCCAACGTGTGGGCAACCTGAGTATATGCATAAATTTCGAATATGGAGTCAGTTTCACATTTGAGTTTCATGCTAATTGGCCTTATTTGCCAACAATTAGTGATATTAGCGCAGCTACCTTGAAGGAAAGGTCAGTACGGAAAAACACATGTTTTTTCGGTTTCCCCAACCTGTGGGGAAGCTGAGTATATGCATACATTTCGAATTTGAGGTCAATTTCACATTTTGAGTTTTCATGCTTAATTGGCCATTTGCCAACAATTGTGATATTGGCCGAAGCTTACCTTTTGAAGGAAAGTTCAGATACGGAAAACACATGTTTTTTCGGGTTCCCCAACCTCTGGGGAACCTGAGTATATGCATACATTTCAAATTTGAGGTCAGTTTCACATTTTGAGTTTTCATTCTTAATTGGCCATTTGCTGACTAATGCGATATAGTCACAGGCCTACCTTTTGAAGGAAAGGTCAGATACGGAAAACACATTTTTTTTTGGGTTCCCCAGCCTGTGGGGAACCTGAGTATATGCATACATTTCGAATTTGAGGTCAGTTTCACATTTTGAGTTTTCATGCTTGATTGGCCATTTGCCAACAATTGTGATACTTGTCCAGGCCTACCTTTTGAAGGAAAGTTTGGATACGGAAAACACATGTTTTTTAGGGTTCCCCAACCTGTGGGCAACCTGAGTAATATGCATACATTTCGAATTGGAGGTCAGTTTCACATTTTGAGTTTTCATGCTTAATTGGCTATTTGCCAACAATTGTGATATTGGCCCAGGCCTATCTTTTGAAAGAAAGATGGGATATGGAAAACACATGTTTTTTCGTGTTCCCCAATCTGTGGGCAACCTGAGTATATGCATACATTTCGAATTTGATGTCAGTTTCACATTTTGAGTTTTCATGCTTAATTGGCTATTTGCCAACAATTGTGATATTGGCCCAGGCCTATCTTTTGAAAGAAAAATTGGATATGGAAAACACATGTTTTTTCGTGTTCCCCAATCTTTGGGCAACCTGAGTATATGAATACATTTCGAATTTGAGGTCAGTTTCACATTTTGAGTTTTCATGCTTAATTGGCTATTTGCCAATAATTGTGATATTGGCCCAGGCCTACCTTTTGATTGAAAGGTCAGATACGGAAAACCCATGTTTTTTCGGGTTCCCCAACGTGTGGGCAACCTGAGTATATGCATACATTTCGAATTGGAGGTCAGTTTCACATTTTGAGTTTTCATGCTTAATTGGCTTATTTGCCAACAATTGTGATATTAGCGCAGGCCTACCTTTTGAAGGAAAGGTCAGATACGGAAAACACATTTTTTTCGGGTTCCCCAACATGTGGGCAACCTGAGTATATGCATCCATTTCCAATTGGAGGTCAGTTTCACATTTTGAGTTTTCATGCTTAATTGGCTATTTGCCAACAATTGTGATATTAGCGCAGGCCTACCTTTTGAAGGAAAGGTCAGATATGGAAAACACATGTTTTTTCGGGTTCCCCAACCTGTGGGCAACCTGAGTATATGCATACATTTAGAATTTGAGGTCAGTTTCACATTTTGAGTTTTCATGCTTAATTGGCTATTTGCCAACAATTGTGATATTGGCCCAGGCCTATCTTTTGAAAGAAAGATTGGATATGGAAAACACATGTTTTTTCTTGTTCCCCAAACTGTGGGCAACCTGAGTATATGCATACATTTCGAATTTGAGGTCAGTTTCACATTTTGAGTTTTCATGCTTAATTGGCTATTTTCCAACAATTGTGATATTGGCCTAGGCCTATCTTTTGAAAGAAAGATTGGATACGGAAAACACATGTTTTTTCGTGTTCCCCAATCTGTGGGCAACCTGAGTATATGCATACATTTCGAATTTGAGGTCAGTTTCACATTTTGAGTTTTCATGCTTAATTGGCTATTTGCCAACAGTTGTGATATTGGCCCAGGCCTCTCTTTTGAAGGAAAGGTCAGATACGGAAAACACATGTTTTTTCAGGTTCCCCAATCTGTGGGCAACCTGAGTATATGCATACATTGCGAATTTCAGATCAGTTTTACATTTTGAGTTTTCATGCTTAATTGGCTTATTTGCCAACAATTGTGATATTAGCGCAGGCCTACCTTTTGAAGGAAAGGTTGGCTACGGAAAACACATGTTTTTTCGGGTTCCCCAATCTGTGGGCAACCTGAGTATATGCATACATTTCGAATTTGAGGTCAGTTTCACATTTTGAGTTTTCATGCTTAATTGGCTATTTGCCAACAATTGTGATATGGGCCCAGGCCTATCTTTTGAAAGAAAGATTGGATATGGAAAACACATGTTTTTTCGGGTTCCCCAACCTGTGGGCAACCTGAGCATATGCCTACATTTCGAATTTGAGGTCAGTTTTACATTTTGAGTTTTCATGCTAAATCAGCCATTTGCAAACATATGGGATTTAGGCCCAGGCCTACCTTTTGAAGGAAAGGTCAGATACGGAAAACACATGTTTTTTCGGGTTCCCCAATGTGTGGGCAACCTGAGTATATGCATACATTTCGAATTGGAGGTCAGTTTCACATTTTGAGTTTTCATGCTTAATTGGCTATTTGCCAACAATTGTGATATTGGCCCAGGCCTATCTTTTGAAAGAAGGATTGGATATGGAAAACACATGTTTTTTCGTGTTCCCCAATCTTTGAGCAACCTGAGTATATGCATACATTTCGA
>NW_024097990.1:0-10165 GCF_016545835.1 Crotalus tigris | reverse complement strand
CTCTGACTGGATGGTGGAGAATGGAAGGATTTATAGTCCTTTCAGACAGCTGTTCATTTGCATACTTTTATCCAGTTGTACAAATGCAAATGAACAGCTGTCTTGTTGTTGTTGTTGTTGTTAATTGCGAAGTCGTGTCTGACCCATCGCGACCCCATGGACAACGTTCCTCCAGGTCTTCCTGTCCTCTACCATTTTCTGGAGTCCATTTAAGTTCACACCTGCTGCTTCAGTGACTCCATCCAGCCACCTCATTCTCTGTCGTCCCCTTCTTCTATTGCCCTCAATCTTTCCCAGTATTAGGCCCTTCTCCAGTGAGTCCTTCCTTCTCATTAGGTGGCCAAAGTATTTGAATTTCAACTTCAGGATCTGGCCTTCTAAAGAGCAGTTGGAGTTGATCTCTTCTAGGACTGACCGGTTTGAACGCCTTGCAGTCCAAGGGACTTGCAGGAGTCTTCTCCAGCACCATAGTTCAAAGGCCTCAATTCTTTGGCGCTCAGCCTTTCTTATGGTCCAACTTTCACAGCCATACTTTGCAACTGGGAAAACCATGGCCTGCAGGAGTATAAATCTTTCCATTCCCCCACCATCCAGTCAGAGCTGAAGAAGCTTCTTGGATGAGAAGCAAAATATCTTCAAAGAAAAACAAGAAAGTCCAGTTGCCTCGTGAAAAAGCATCTTTGGGATAACTATGACCTGGATGACGGAGAATCTCTATAGATATCTGTTTCTTTACCTGTCCTACTTTAAAGGAGTGACATTTATTGTTGCCCTACTACATATTAAGGAAAGTAATTAGTGGCTGTTTTTCCTACTGTCAGTGCAGAGAAAACCAAAATTCATTGATTTCTTTCCTTAACTATTTCCTTTTAAAACATAAACATCTGCAGGGCCCATTACTGAGGGCAAATGGGGTTCAGTCATCCCATCAACATAGCAATTTTTATGCTCCCATTCTTTTCTTTGGTCAGATACAAAAGACCAGATCCAGATGTGAAGATCCAATTAAACCGATTTATTACTAAAACACCTATGCGCAGAATCTTCTCAACTTAGGCAGCAAAACCACTTTATGCACAAAAATGGAAGGATGTTTCGATTCCCACCATGGATGAATGGTTACAAAAACTGAAGGAGTTAGCAGAGATGGCTAAACTGATTGTTCTGATCAAAGAAAATAACGTAAGTACTTTTGTTTCTACTTGGAAACCACTTCTGGACTTTGTACTTGGGGTGGGAAAAAATGATACTTTGATTCTGAGTTTTAATGATTAGATTGATTTGTTAATTATAGAAATGGCTAGTTGATACTATTATAGAAAAGTAAAAAGTTGAGGTTCGATGCTAATGCCTTATTTTTCTGCAACAGGGGGAGTCAGAAGTCAACACCTTTTTTTCCTTCCCTCCCCCTTCCATGCTTCTCTTTTTCTCTTCCCCTTACCTTTGTTTCCTACTATTTGCTTTTGTATTTTCATATTTTATACTATAAGCTAATAAAAATAAACATGTAAAAAAAAGGAATCTTCTCAACTTAAAGGATGGCAGCTGCTTGGATTTAGATAAGGGTCCACTGAATTCAAAGGAGATGGGACTTATTTCTTTCTGGCTACATAGGGATTCTAAGCTGATTGTCAGAATCCAATTATATTTCATCTTTAATTATCAAATATAGAAACTCCCAATTCTGCCTTCTCTGGATTCTGCCATAAGAGGGAGAGAAGGGGGAGAGCAAAGGGGCTTTATGGCCCTCACTTCCTTCAGTACACTTCAAAGGGCTGAATGATGAATGTGTGTTTATTGTGACCTCTAAGCGTTAGCATATCAAAAAAGGGTAATTGCCTTTCATGTAGTTATCTGAAGTCTCCATCCAGACGGAAGAAAGAAGAAAAGGGGTGGAATTGTGATACTTGAAACTATCACTGGAAGGGGGTTTGATTGGGTGGGACTACTGGGGAACCCCTTAAAACCTTGAATGGGAGAGCTTGGACCCCAAGTCCTGTCTAGCATGCCTGCAACCATTTTCTCTTAATAAAGGATTCCTGTTGGAAGAATTATTCCACGAGTTCTGTCTTCTTAAGATGCAAAGTGGGGTGGGTCCTTACATTAGACAGGACTTGCAAAATTAATCCACCTGGAAGGTAGACCCTTGCCGGGGGATTTTGCAAAAATTTACCATGTCAGACAACGAAGCAGGAGAGGGAGAAAACTCCCTGGAAAGAGAGCCGCTGACCCAGTTGGAACCTTGCCAGATTTTGGGATCCGAGAGGCCAGATTCCTCAGGAGAAGAAGTGGTGGAGACACAGGACCACAAGCCTCGCTGGTCGATGGGCGTTGGAAAGAAAAGTGAGTGGGGAAAGGAATCAAGAAAGGTGACCCTGAGACAAGGGTGACCGACACCAGAATGGAAGCAGGAGATGGAGAAATCCCTGCACGCAAGTGAAGAGGGAGGAAGCTGGGTACCGTACTCAGACTGGATCCTAGAGAAAGCTATTGACCTGATGAAGAGAACTCTCAGCTCCCTAGGAGAGGAGAATACTGAGCCCTACGGCCGCCCCATTTCCTGGAGCCACAAAGGGAGAGACACCGAGGGGGACGTGGAACCTGCAACCCCAGGGACATCTACTGATCCAGGAGCCCCCACCCCCTACCGGACCACAGATGGTAATCTGGATGGAAGACACTACCACCCACAATGAAGGCACCGATCCATTCCAAGACGTCCACCGTGGGAGGTGAAATTCAAAGGGGAGCCAACACGCTTGGGGTGTTTTCCTAACCAAGGTCCCTCAGCTACATGGAGAATATGGCAGGACATTCCCAGCGACAAAGCCCGGCATCCGGATCGTGCAATCTTTCTGCCCTGGATTGGACCAGCTGCGGATTGTGTGGGAACTTGCTGACTCACAATGCCCCAGAAACTCAGTAAACTTCACCGTTTCATGCCTCTTTTGAGAGTACGATTTGAAGACCCCCTGGCTGATCGCAAAGCCCGTGAAAGAATAACAACTATGAGGCAGGGCAAACGCCCAGTGGCTGAGTATACCCAAGAATTCCGGGCCATTGCCAGCAAACTGAATTGGCCAGAAGACATCCTCCTTGGCCATTTCAAAGACGGACTAAACTATGATCTATATTATGCTTGCCTGCCCCGAGGGGACCCACATCGACTTGAGGAATGGTACGTCTTGGCAGAGGAAGCAGAGATCGACATATTGAAGAGGCACCGCCGAGGAAAACAATGGAGCCGCCCCCCCCCCCGCCTGAGCTGACACACCAACCGGTGAAATCATCGGATACAGCCAAGAAGCAAATGGGATGTTTCAAGTGCGGAAGAGAAGGGCATCGAGCTGTAGAATGCCGCTCAAGGGCCCCCCAGCACAACCCAGACAGATCCCCAATCAACAAACCCGGAAAGTATTCAGCTAAGCCAAAAGAAAACTCGCCGAGAATTGATGCGTTTGCAGAAACCCCCCCACCTCTGCTCACCAAGGGGAAAAGAACTCCATCCTACACCACAGCCGGGGATGCCTCAGAATGACGCCTCGGAGGGCGAACCCCTGGTAATGGATGCATCACACCCATCTTCAAACAGTGACTATATTAATTCCCCCCCATGCCCGAAGTTGTGAAGGTGAAAGCCTTAATAGACTCTGGCTGCACCCGCTGCCTCATTAGCCCAACACTAGTGGGGAATCTGGGCATCCCATCCAGGAGACTGGAACAACCAATCTCATTTGGCCAGCTAGATGGATCCATAGCAGGGGGGTGCCAGCTACCCTAGCCACTCTGCCAATACACCTCTCCCTGGGCAACCATGACGAGGACTTAACGTTTGTGGTGACCCCAGGTATGGAATGCCCACATGATGATTTTCTAGGGATGAATGGTTAAAAAATGGAACCCCTGGGTAAATTGGAGGATGACAGAAATCAAATGCCCGAAGGGGGACCCTATGGACTTAAAACCCCAAGGGAGGCTACCAGAATCAAGAATAGAAAAAGCATCCATAGGAGAGGAAAAAGGATTAACAGAAATACCAGAGGAATATAGAGACCTTGCTGAAGTCTTCAGTGAGGAAAGGGCGAATGAGCTCCCCCCCCCCACCGACCCACAGACTGTACCATTGAATTCAAGCCTGGGGCAAAACTCCCGAAGCCCAGATTATACTCCATGAACCCAAAGGAGAAGGAGGAAATGGAAAGATTTTAAAAAAAAAAAACCTAGAGAAGTTTTCATTGAGCCGCCAGCCTAAAGTGGCTGCCCCGATCCTTATTTAGAGAGAAGAAGGATGGCTCTTTACGTTTATGCGGGGATTATAGGGCTTGATACACCAGTGAAAGCAACCTATACCCGCTGGCCCCTCATGAAAGACATGCTGTCCACCTATCGAAAGGGAAAATTTTTTCTAAACTAGACCTAAGGGAAGCTTACTATCGCGTGAGAATCAAGGAAGGGGACGAATGGAAGACTGCATTTAACTGCCCATGGGGTGCTATCAATTCAAAGTCTTGCCATTTGGATTACAAGGGGGCCCTGCAGTCTTTATGCAATTGATCAATGACGTTCTAAGGGAGCACCTGTTTAAGGGGGTCCTTGTTTACTTGGACGACATTCTTATCTTTACCGAAACAAAAGAAGAACACATCAAACTTGTCAGAGCGGTTTTAAAAAAGCTGCGAGCCGCTCACCTATATGCCAAACTATCAAAATGCGAATTCCACCAGGAAAGGATAGACTACCTAGGCTATCGCATATCCCCACAGGGCATTGAAATGGACCCGGAGAAGGTCAAAGCAGTACTATATTGGGCACCACCCCGCACAAGAAAGCAACTACAAAGTTTCCTGGGCTTTGCAAATTTTTACCGCCAATTCATCCCCTCATTTGCACAGATAGCCTTGCCCCTCACTAACTTACTAAAAACGAAGGGAACATCCTCAGTAAAACCTAGCCAGACCCTAACATAGACCAATGGAGTGCCAAGCAGCGTTTGAGAGACTAAAGAGACTTTTTTCTGCCGAACCAGTACTAAGGCACCCAGACATGGACAAGCCCTTCATAATACAGGCAGATGCAAGTTATGTGGCAGTGGGGGCTGTGCTATTACAAGAAAATGATGATGCAGTATTGCAACCCTGTGCATATACATCTAAGAAACTCACGGAAACAGAACAGCGCTGGCCCGTATGGGAGAAGGAGGCTTATGGGATCCGTTGGGCATTACTCACGTGGCGACAGTTCCTGGAAGGCAACAACATCCCCTTCCAGTGTGGACTGATCACAAAAATTTGGAAGCCTTGAAAGTGCACAGGAAGCTCAATCGCAAGCAAGCCCGCTGGTCCCAGCATTTTCACCAGTTCCAATTTAAGCTCAAACATTTGCCGGGGAAAAAGAACTTCCTGGCAGACGCACATGCCCCAATATAACAGCACACGAGCCACAGACTCTAAACCAATGATGGCAGAGTCACAACTGGCAGCACCAGTAACCACCAGAACCCATGCTCAATTAAAACCACAACTGGACAGCCAAACTGGTATTTGAAAATTCAAAAAAGTTATTTGTGAAACAGATGAATGTTCAGAAAAACAAAATGTGTGCAACATGAGAGACTGGGTTGCCTTGGGTAGGGGAAAAGTTATATATACCACACTCAAAGATTAACTTTCATGCAGCTTTGCCCATGACGCAAATCAGCAGGGCATTTTGGAATTTGTAAAAAAACTTTACACTTAATTAATAAACGGCAATTTTGGTGGCCATCAATTAAAAAAGGACATAGAAAGTTATGTTGCCAGCTGCCCAGCCTGTGCATCGGCAAAGAGGTTGCAAGGGAAGTCGCCAGGGCTATTACAACCAGTGGCAAGTCCCTCAGCCCCCTGGAGGGAAATAGTCATGGATTTTATAGTGGAATTGCCAGAAAGCAATGGGAATACTGTTATCTGGACAGTCACGGACCTATTTTCCAAACAGGTGCACTTTATCCCTTGCCAGAAGATTCCCACTGCAAAGGCCTTAGCAAAACTTTTCATCCAGCACATTTACAGATTGCACGGGGCACCCCAACGCATCATCTCTGATAGGGGAGTGCAATTTACGTCTGCATTTTGGAAGGAATTTTTATCCCTCTTAGGGACCAGTCAGGGACTGACATCTAGCCATCACCCTCAGACAGATGGACAAACAGAACGCTGCCATTCGGTACTTGAGCAATATTTGAGATGTTTTTTAAATTTCCAACAGAGTGATTGGACGGACTTACTTCCTTTTGCAGAAGTCGCCTACAATAATGCAGTCCACTCCAGCACAGGCTACACTCCTTTTCAAATAGCCAACGGCCAAAGTTTCAACCATATGCCAGAGTTAACCCCAAAAGAACCAACGATCCCTTCACTGAAAGAATGGATGGAAAACCTACAAAACACCTGGCCAATAGTCAGAAAATCACTAGATGAATCTAGGCGGGCATACAAAGCACAAGCCGATAAAAAAAGGGTTGAGCCTACACCATTCATTATAGGAGAAATGGTGTACTTATCTACAAAATACCTAAAATCCCTACAGCCCTGTAAAAAACTTGGACCAAAATATATAGGACCTTTTCCAATTAAAAGAATCATAAATCCAGTAACAGTAGAATTAGAATTACCTAAAAATCTCAGGCAAATACACCCAATTTTTCATTGCAGCCTGCTGAAAAGAGAGCATCAGTCACCTCTACGGCCAAAAATCCCCCCCCACCACCTCCAATCATGGTGGAGGGTGAACAACACTTCGAAATAAAAGAGATCCTTGACTCTAGGAGATATCATGGAACAACTCAGTACCTAGTTGACTGGAAACACCTCCCTGCCTCACAAAATGAGTGGGTTCATAAACGTCATGTCAGAGCCCCGAAGCTATTGAAGAAGTTTCACACAGAGTATCCTAACAAGCCTGACTAAATTTTTTACTTGTGTTTTCTTTCAGGTGGATCTCTCTTATTTTTAAGAGGGGCCGAATGTCAGAATTCAATTATATTTCATCTTTAATTATCAAATATAGAAACTCCCAATTCTGCTTTCTCTGGATTCTGCCATAAGAGGGAGAGAAGGGGGAGAGCAAAGGGGCTTTATGGCCCTCACTTCCTTCAGTACACTTCAAAGGGCTGAATGATGAATGTGTGTTTATTGTGACCTCTAAGCGGTAGCATATCAAAGAAGGGTAATTGCCTTTCATGTAGTTATCTGAAGTCTCCATCCAGACGGAAGAAAGAAGAAAGGGGGTGGAATTGTGATACTTGAAACTATCACTGGAAGGGGGTTTGATTGGGTGGGACTACTGGGGAACCCCTTAAAACCTTGAATGGGAGAGCTTGAACCCCAAGTCCTGTCTAGCATGCCTGCAACCACTTCTCTTAATAAAGGATTCCTGTTGGAAGAATTATTCCAAGAGTTCTGTCTTCTTAAGATGCAAAGTGGGGTGGGTCCTTACACTGATTCTTCTTTTAATTCCACCTGCAGGTTCTGCAAGTCCTTCTCCTACATCAGTGGTGGCAAAACTATGACATGTGTGCCAGAGGCAGCACTCGGATCCCTCTCTGTGGACACATGCACCATTGCCCCAGCCCCACCTCCTCTCATGGTCCCCTCCTCACCAACAGTCCCCCTGGAGGAGAGCTGCCCCCAGGTGCAGCCCAGTGAAGCAGCATAGCCAAGGACATGGTAGCCGGGCAGCGGGGACAAGACTCCACCCTTGCGGCCCGTCATGCACAGATGATGCTGCGGAACACGGGCAGAGGGTGTGGCTGCCATGGCGCTGCTGGCTGCCTGGGTGATCTCTGGTGGGCCATGGAGGTGGTGGGTGGCCCAGCGGGCAGGGCGGAGCAAGGATGGGGGGATGGTTTTTGGGGACTCAGTCTCTAAAAGGTTCGCCATCACTGTCCTACATCTTCCATCATCTGACTGTATCTTGTAACGTGAATGTCCAGAGCAAAGCATTGCAATTCCATATGAGTTGTTTTTCCAGATCCTATCAACTCTTCACATCCAATTGACTCTACAATCAGAAAGGAATAAACAATTTGTTGGTCTGATTTAATTGATTTGGTTGATTTAATTCAAGAACTCCATCAAATTGCCTTCAAGTTCAATCTTCAAATAAAAACTTTGTATGGCACTGGTTCTTGAATTAGAATTAGTCCATTTTTATTCATAGTCTTCTAATGTCCTATTGCCAACTGCTAATGTTAGCATAGCATTTCAACTGGCTGCCCATATTTAGCCATCATCATTAGTATGGAACATGAGATACTAACTGATTATTACCATGTTTGCTCTTATTCCAGAGTAACAGTAACTTAATTCTAACATTTATTTTATCATTCCTCCATTCATTTTCATTAGCTGCAGCATTTCAAACAGCTGACCAAGATTATCTTGAGAGCTATTCTATTCCCAAGGACAAGACTAATTATGAAAGAAAGTCATAAAAGACTCCAATCTAGTTTTAAAAGTGTCCTTCTGTTGTCTTCATTTCCTTGAAATATCATAAGCCCTGCTCATTTAAACATTACAGCTGCTTCCTAACCAAACTTGAACAATTAAAAAAAACCTGAAATTTCTTTCAGTGGTGGCTTGAAATGGCCATGATGATTTTGAAGCAATTTTATTCACTCCTGAGTTAGAATCCTTCCTTCCTTCCTTCCTTCCCTCCCTCCCTTCCCTCCCTCCCTCCCTTCCTTCTCTCCCTCCCTCCCTCCCTCCCTTCCTTCCTTCTCTCCTTCCCTCCCTCCCTCCCTTCCCTCCCTCCCTCCCTCCCTTCCTTCCCTCCCTCCCTCACTCCCCTCCCCTCCCTCCCTTCCTTTCCTTTCCTTCTCCTTCTTCCCTACCTTCCTCCCGCCTTTTCACTTCCCTCCCTCCCTCCCCTTTTCCTTCCTTCCCTCCCTCCCTCCCTCCCTTCCTTTCCTTTCCCTCCCATACCACTCCCTCCTCCCATCCTCCTTCCCTCCCCTACACCTCCCACTCCCTTCCTTCCCCATCCAACTAACCATCCCTTTCTTCCTTCCCTCCGGGCTGTGTGCGCCGTCTCCGCTTTCGTTTCCGTTCGCCTCCCCGTCGCGCTTCGGGCGCTCCTTCCTTTCCCTTCCCTCCATCCCTCCCCTCCTGTTCCCTTCCCTCCTTCTCTCACCTACCTTCCCTCCCTCCCTTTCCTTCCTTCCCCTCCCTCCCTCCCTCCCTCACTCCCTCCCTCCCTTCCTTCCTTCCCTCCCTTCCTTCTGCCCTCCCTCCCTCCCTCCCTCCCTCCCCTTCTTCCATTCTACTCCCTTCCCTGACCTCCCTCCCTTCCTCCCTTCCCTCCTCCCTGTCCTTCCCTCCCTCCCTCCCCTTCCCTCTCTCCCTCCTTCCTTCCTTCCTCCTTTCCTTCCTTCCTTCCCTTCGCCTCCTCTCCCTCCCTTCCTTCCTCCCTCCCTTCCTCCCTCGCTTCCCCTGCACTCCCCCTTCCTTCCTTCCTTCCCTCCCTCCCTCCCTCCCTCCCTTCCTCCTCCTTCCTTCCTTTTCCTTCCCTCCCTCCCTCCCTCCCTCCCTTCCTTCCTTCCTTCCTTCCCTCCCTCCCTCCCTCTCTCCCTCCCTTCCCTCCCTCCTTCCCTCCCTTCCCTCCTCCCTCCCTCCCTCCCTCCCTCCCTTCCTTCCTTCCTTCCCCTGAAAGGGTGCAAAAGATTATACGAAATCAGCCTTTTAACCTTTGTTATGCTTAGAAGATGGATTGATCTCTGCAAAAAAAAAAATCTGCAAAGGGCAAAGTCAGCATGTTGAATTAGAAGCAGAGTGTCTACAGGGTATGGTTTAAAAAAATGTCAAGATGGCAGTCGCAATGTGATCAGAGTAAAAATGACATTGAAAAGCTGATGACCAACTCCATCCCAACCAACATGAAGGTTTATCCTGGAAGGAAAATGTTGGAGGATTAATTCCAGCTATTTCTTATCCTGTACAGGCGTTGCGGCTCAGTAGGGTTAAAAGATACTGGAGAAGGTCTATGTCTGGCGGTTCAAGTCCTACCACCGCATGATGGAGTGAGCTCCTGTCACTTGCCTCAGCTCCTGCCAACCTACCTGTTCAGAAGCATGTAAATGCAAGTAGATAAATACAGTAGATATCACTTCTGTGGGAAGGTAATAGCGTTG
>NW_024097989.1:0-14017 GCF_016545835.1 Crotalus tigris | reverse complement strand
TGCTATCCCCTGACAGGATAAGGTCAGGCTTCATCATTTAAAAACATGCATTACACTCCTTTTTTTCACCCTAGAAAACTAATACTGTTCCTGTACTCCACATTTCTTTAAAATATTTGATAAAAAATCTCTTATAAGCATCACCCTCTTGGGAACTACAAAGAGCAAAAGAGATAGAATAAGGCTAGTAGTTAAATAGTAGTTTGCCTCACAAATCCAAGCTTCCCAGGCCATTAATTCTAGGTTGATGAGAAACCACAGCAAATCATAGCAGTGGAGTTCCATCTTAGCTCTGGATACCACTCTTGAGTCATCCAAATGCTTACTGTGTCAGGGACTCTAGCAAAATGATGTCTTTCAGTCTCAAGTTCCAAACTCATTTCACATGATTACACCAAAGGAGAATAAACTAAAGAATGTATACTTCACTGTATATCACTGTAACCACAATTCTTTTTGAAAAGTACAACAGTACACTGATGTGATTAGTAGTTTAATATTTCCAAAAGTGAGGATAGTGGGATTTCAACTAAATAGTACCATCACAGAAAAAAAAAACCTTGAATATCCTTCATTATCATAACATCCATTGTATAGAACTCACCTAGTCAGTGGTCCAGCCTACATCAAGCAACCAATTATCACCAATTAAGGTAAAACAGTCTCAGTCATATTAGGAATAACTTGCAATTTGGCCATACAGATTGGTAATAAAAATATTTAATCTCAAACCAACAGTGATCAAAGATATTCACTGTATTAAAAGTAATGTTTCAGATTGGACCCTCTAGCTGTTATTGATTTCTGTCAATTGTCCCTTGTGCTCTGGTGAGTGTATCTACGCTACTTGCTTATTTTCTCTGAATATAATTTTTAGTCTACCCAATATCTAATCATCATTTTTCCCCCTCTGGGCTTTGGTATATTTGCAATTTATTGCAACTCAAAACATGGCTGATGGTGGTTCACAAACCATGTACAGCCTTAGACTGTAATTTACCTCTAATGACTCTCTTATTAAAACCAACTCCCAGTTTACATTTGAAAAGGACTCACAGAATATCAATAATAATAACAATTACATGGAGAGCCATACTAAAAAACCTTGTATGGCACTTCAAACATCTGCACATTAACAAAATTTCCATCTGACAGTTACAAAAGACCACACTGCATGGATCTGCATACATTATAACATCCTAGATTCTCAGGAAGAACTGGATGCAAATGAAGGCCAATACCAGCTAAAGATCTGGCAGCTATGATTTCATGTTGTTGTGTATATAATAATTGACATATATACTATGTCAGTACATTACAGCATCCTAGGTTCTAGGGAAGAACCTGATGCATAAGAAGGCCAACACAGGTTAAACAACCGGCAGCTGTGACTTCCTTTTGTGTGTGTATATATAATGTTATTGTTGTTAATTGCGAAGTCGTGTCCGACCCATCGCGACCCCATGGACAACGTTCCTCCAGGTCTTCCTGTCCTCTACCATCTTCTGGAGTCCATTTAAGTTCACACCTACTGCTTCAGTGACTCCATCCAGCCCTCTCATTCTCTGTCGTCCCTTTCTTCTATTGCCCTCAATCTTTCCCAGCATTAGGCCCTTTTCCAGTGAGTCCTTCCTTCTCATTAGGTGGCCAAAGTATTTGAGTTTCAACTTCAGGATCTGGCCTTCTAAAGAGCAGTCAGGGTTGATCTCTTCTAGGACTGACCGGTTTGAACGCCTTGCAGTCCAAGGGACTCGCAGGAATCTTCTCCAGCACCATAGTTCAAAGGCCTCAATTCTTTTGCGCTCAGCCGTTCTTATGGTCCAACTTTCACAGCCATACATTGCAACTGGGAAAACCATGGCCTGGACTATACGCACTTTTGTTGGCAGGGTGATGTCTCTGCTTTTTAGTATGCTGTCTAGATTTTCCATAGCTTTCCTCCCCAGGAGCAAGCGTCTTTTAATTTCTTGGCTGCAGTCCCCATCTGAGGTGATCTTTGAGCCCAGAAAAATAAAATCTGTCACTACCTCCATTTCTTCCCCATCTATTTGCCAGGAATTGAGAGGGCCGGATGCCATGATTTTGGTTTTCTTAATGTTGATTTCAAGCCAACTTTTGCACTCTCCTTCTTCACCCGCATCAAGAGGCTCTTTAGTTCCTCTTCACTTTCTGTCATTAGAGTGGTATCATCTGCATATCTTAGGTTGTTGATATTTCTCCCGGCAATCTTAATTCCAACTTTTGATTCATTTAGCCCTGCCTTTCTCATGGTGCATATAAGTTAAATAGGCAAGGCGACAGTATACAGCCTTGCCGGACTCCTTTTCCAATTTTGAACCAATCAGTGGTTCCATGTTCGGTTCTCACTGTTGCTTCTTGACCCGCATATAGGTTTCTCAAGAGACAAATGAGATGGTCTGGTACTCCCATCTCTTTAAGAACTTGCCACAATTTGTTGTGATCACACAATCAAAGGGTTTTTGCATAGTCATTGAAGCAGAAGTAGATGTTTTCTGGAATCCCTAGCTTTCTCTATGATCAGCGTATGGTGGCAATTTTGATCTATAGTCCTCTCCTCTTCGAAATCCTGCCTGTACTTCTGTAGTTCTCGACCACATACTGCTGGAGTCTAGCTGTAGGATTTTAAGCATAACTTTACTTGCATGTGAAATGAGTGCAATGGTGCAATAGTTTGAACATTCTTTGGCATTGCCTTTCTTTGGAATTGGAATGTAACCTGACCTTTTCCAATCCTGTGGCCACTGTTGAGTTTTCCAAATTTGCTGGCAAATTGAGTGTAGCACTTTTACTGCATCGTCTTTAAGATTTTGAATAGCTCAGCTGGAATACTGTCACCTCCACTAGCTTTGTTGTTGCTCAGATTTTTTAAGGCCCATTTCACTTCACATTCTAGGATGTCTGGTTCGAGGTCAGTGACCATCTCATTGTGGTTATCTGGGATGTTAAGCTCATTCTTGTATAGTTCTTCTGTGTAGTTTTGCCATCTCTTCTTAATCTCTTTTGCCTCTGTTAGGTCTCTGCCATTTTGGTCCTTTATCATGCCCATCTTTGCATGAAACGTTCCCTTCATATCTCCAATTTTCTTGAAGAGATCTCTGATCCTCGCTATTCTGTTGTTTTCTTCTATTTCTTTGCACTGTTCATTTAAGAAGGCAGTCTTATCTCTTCTAGTACTCTCTGGAATTCGGCCATTCAATTGGGTGTATCTTTCTCTTTCTCCTTGCCTTCGCTTCCCTTCTTTCCTCAGCTATTTGCAAAGCTTCCTCAAAAAGCCATTTTGCTTTCTTGCATTTCTTTTTCTTTGGGATGGTTTTAGTTGCTACCTCTTGTACAATGTTGCGAACTTCCATCCATAGTTCTTCAGGCACTCTGTCTATCAGATCCAGTTTCTTAAATCTATTTGTCACCTCTAAGTAATTCATCGAATATGTTTAGTATACCTGAGTGTGGCCGAGTGGCTATTTCTCTACTTTTTTTCAATTAAGCCTAAATTTTGCAACAAGAAGCTCATGATCGGAGCCACAGTCAGCTCGGTCGTGTTTTTAACAACTGTATAGAGCCCCATCTTTGGTGCAGGACTAGTCAATTGATTTCAGTTGACCGTCTGGTGATGTCCATAGTGTAGCGCCGTCTCTGGGTTGTTGAAAGAGTGTTTGTATGACAAGTTATTCTCTGACAAAATTCTATTAGCCTGTGCCCTGCTTCATTTTGTTCTCCAAGGCCAAACTTGCCTGTTATTCCGGTTATCTTTTGGCTTCCTACCTTAGCATTCCAATCCCCCATGATGATAAGGACATCATTTTTTGGTGTTAATTCTATTAGGTGCTGTAGGGCTTCATAGAACCGGTCAATTTCATCCTCTTCAGCACCAGTGGTTGGGGCATAGATTTGGACTACTGTGATATTGAATGGTTTGCCTTGGATTCGAATTGAGATCATTCTGTCAGTTTGGGGATTGTATCCCAGTATTGCTTTTCCTATTCTTTTATTGACTATGAAGGCTACTCCATTTCTTCTGAGGGATTCTTGCCCACAGTAGTATACCTGATGGTCATCTGAGTTAAATTCACCCATTCCTGTCCATTTTAGTTTGCTAATTCCTAAGATGTCAATGTTCAGTCTTGTCATCTCTTTTTTGACTACGTCTAGCTTGCCTTGATTCATGGCTCTTACATTCCAGGTTTCTATGGAGAAAAAATCTTTACAGCATTGGACTTTCCTTTCACCACCAGATATATCCACAGCTGAGCGTCCTTTCGGCTTTGGCCCAGTCGCGTCATTCTTTCTGGTGCTACTAGTACTAGCACTCTGCTCTTCCCCAGTAGCATATTGGACACCTTCCGACCTGAGGGGCTCATCTTCCAGCGTCATATCTTTTTGCCTTTTAGTACTGTCCATGGGGTTTTCATGGCAAAGATACTGGAGTGGTTTGCCATTTCCTTCTCCAGTGGATCACATTTTGTTGGAACTCTCTGCTATAACCTGTCCATCTTGGGTGGCCCTGCACGGCATAGCTTATAGCTTCATTGAGTTACACAAGCCCCTTTGCCACGACAAGGCAGTAATCCATAAAGGGGAAAGATATTAGAAATGTTCTTTGTTGCTGGAGACAATTATTGACAATGCATTTAGCAATATTATCATGCACTGAGAAACAGAACTCAATATTTTATCTCCGGGTCATTTTCCCAATTGGAAAACTCTTCCTTAGCCCTTAAAAATAGTTGATGGATGGTGCATTATAGCTGGTTTCCTTACCCATCTGTAATGCCAACCGAAGTAAATATTTGTTTCTTACAAAAGAAAGCACAAGAATCAAAGTCAGAAAGAAAAGACCTGCCTTTGAATCACGTCTACTTAAGTTTAGAATTATGTGTTGAGTTTAATCCAGTGAATAATAAATAATTCTTGCTTGCCTCTTCTACATGGGTTGTTACAATACACTCTCCATCCTTCATAGGCTTTGATTCAGGGCAAAGTTTCACAATCTCGGCATTTTAAAATGTGAGGACTTCAGTTCCCAAAATTCCTCAGCCAATAGCATAGATATCATACATGCTGCAGTTTTGTAATGTATCCTTAGTCTTGAACCATATTTCACTTTTTTTAAAAAAAAATCTTCTCCAGATTTTCAAGCATTTTAAGTTTGGAAATTAAAGTTCTAAAACGAAACCTTCCAATGATTTGATTCAAGATATGAAATGTGTAACACAAACTCCACCCCTTATGTGCTTGTATTCAATGTCACAACTTAAGTAGAAAAGGGAATTTATATCACTGTATCATGATGTACGTTTATTAATGGAGCTACCACTGTAGCTAGGAATAGAAGCCTATGATCGGAACATTGTTTTCAGACATGTTCGTTATGTATTTTTTTAAAAGATGCATTTCTAAGTTAAAATCAAAGGTTTAAATTATTACTATAGTACTAGTTTTTCTCCTGAAGGAATCCAGAGTAGTGTACAAAAATCCTTCTACAAGAGAATTACATAATCATGTGCCTGTCACTGAGAAAGCTGTACTCCTAACTACTATACTCTTAAGCCAGTGTAGTAGTTAGGAGTAGGAGCTAACAAAGAACCCCAGTTGATATGATCAAGTGATGTGAGAAGTTGGCCTCCAGGTTATCAGTCCCTTGAGCTCATCACTCTCACAGTCCCCTATCTTTCTATAATGTGAGAGTGGGGATAGTGTAAATAGAGCCAGGATGCTGTTATAGATAGATGGGAGAAAAGCTGAGTATAAGAGTAAAGTTATTTTATAGACAGAAAAGGAACTAAGGTGCATTAGTTTGAGGGGAAAAAAACAGAGCTTGAAGAGAATATCCAAGTCTTCCAGAAAGAAGTATGCAGGTCTTATTCCCTGCAGCTATTCCATAGCTGTCAGCAGGAAAGATGTCTTGGCGAAATCCACAACAAAAAGCTGTCAAAACTGGTTCAAAATTGTTCACTTTGCCCCTAGCGCCCCCTGCACAATGGATTAGAAACGACAAGGCTAGCTAGTGTTTATGATTCTTCCTCCTCCTTTTGATTATGGCTACTAAAACTCCTGATTGGTTTGTTCCTTTGCTTCTTAACCATCCCTTCCATCCATGGAAGGCAAGCTTGGGTGGCTGAGCTCTCTATACACTGATCTTTTGGAATTTTTTTTCAGAATTTGTTACCTCTTTAGTCCTTGTACTGTATGCTTCCTTTGCCTTTACAGATTTTCCATATATGGACACCTTCATATGTATCTTGCCCACAGTATCTCCTTCGTTACTAATGCAGACCCTTTCAATTTTTTCTTTCCTTCCTTATTGATGCTACAATAAACAAAGCAACAAGAAATGGGTCTGGCTGAGGAATTCTGGGAGTTGAAGTCCACAAGTCATAAAAGGGCCAAGTTTGAAGACCTACATACATAATTTGCAGAACTTTGGTTTTCTCTTTACACATGTCCAGGTCAATGTATCAGTGATGCTAGGAAGCTAATGTCTACCTCTTTTGGTCTGCGGCCTTGGTGGATTCTACTTATTTTAATAGTCTTTTCCCTCAGATGAACACCCTTCATAAGAATTCACAAAATGCTAGCCAATGATTAGTGTTAAAAGCGTCAGCCAAAACATGTATTTGATTATGTTTTCCGCACTATGTGTATGTTTGCAGGAAAACTAAACTTAGATGCATTATTTTTTAAATAAAAAAAATACGCACTTTCCCATTTTATATGTTCTTTGCTTTGGCTGCCATGCTCTCCATAATTAAAAAATGATGAGGCAGAGAAAGAAAACAACCAAAATGATCAGTTAAAGTCTGGCGATCATAGAAAAACAAAATACTGAGATTTGTGCTGTGATAAAACAAATTTATTGACAAAGCTGTAAATAAAATCCAACACTGCTAGTCTATCAGTGTCTCAATTTTTAAATTTTTCTTTCATAATTGTTTCCAATAGCTTTTAAAAGTTTCTTCCAAGTGTGCACACAGAAAGACACAAACACTGACCATGACGCTGTCAGTGATGATAGCACTTCATAGAGTACCAATATAGAGATATGTAGAAATTATAGCAGTTGTAAATAATTCTGTACAAAAATTTTGAAAGAATTTTTACAATACAGGAGTTAGGATAAATGTAGATGACAGAGACAGCACCTCCTTACAAAAATAAAACAAAACAAACCTTGGGCCGAGATAAACTCTTCAATCTTCAATTCTGAATTTCAGGATAACTTAGCTTATTATTTATGTACTAAATTACTCAGGCTAAATCAATTTAGTTGAAATGATCAGCTTGCTTTATTTGCCCACCTTACCATTTAGTGTTCTAACATACGAAGACTTGGTTTTCTCTTTTGTGTAATGTTTACCTACTAAATTCAAAGGGGAAAACATTCTGCTAAGAAGTTAATCAACAGCAGGACCAACTGAGTCAATTGTCTTAAAAATCCCCATGCAAAATAAGGTCATCTTTCATTACTAAGAATAAACATGACTGATCAAATGAGTGTTCAGGAGCTTTAATTATGTATTATTTGATCATTATTTTCTAACAGGAATGAATTGGTCACTAGTTTAGCCTGCACATGTAACGTATGTTCTATATATTTTGATTATCTTCTAAATAATTTACCAGAGAAAGTGAGTTCAACCACAGAAAAAGTTAGACAATCTGTGAAGCAATGAGGATTATTTAATCTCCCACCCATCTATCACTAAGTGCTGTAAAATGGATCTCATGTGTACACCTGCAATGTTTTCATACACCTTTCACACTCCATTAGTGTTAGTTAGTTAATTAGACAGCATGCAGATACAATAATAAAGTTTCAAATTCAGGCAGATGTCTTGATTTATCTTCCAAAGTGATCTCTGTATCATTTCAGGGCCAATAGCCTCCCTCTGAATCAAGCTGCAGGGAACTACGCCAGATCTTTACTAATGAATCTTAATTATACTGGAAACCACAATTCTTGTTGATTACACTTTTAACAGCAAATATCAGGGGAATTGGATGGAGGAACACACATTCTAAAGAGCTATTTAGGAAAAACATCATTCAAAACTAAGCATTTTCAATCTATCCATCACTGGAAAAAGAAAAGAACAAATGTAGAGTTTCAGCTTATGCAGCAGTCCATTAATGCTAATATAAAATGGGTACTGAGGATGACATTTTCCCCAGTGGAAAGATTCAGCTCAAGAATCAAGTACTTATTTCAGTTCCATTGTATTTTATTTACTTGTATAGGATAAGATATACTGGATGGTTAGTTCCCCATAATGGTACTGTGCATTAGGAATTCCAAGTCTGGGAAAAAAAAGATTCCTTTGATTACTTGTAAATCTCATTGAATATTATAGAAATGGGGTGGACTGGGGGGGCGGATTTAAACTTGGGGACATTAATTGCCTTTTAGGAGTTGCAGATGTGACTTTAAAGCCTGATGCTAAGTTGCAGGGGAATTACTTCTCTGCTGCCCACACCTTTCTGGCAAGCTGTACAAATACAATATCTGTAGGTCAGACAATTGGAACTGTATATGAATGAACTTGGCTTACAAACTCCACAGGGATGGAAAAAGCATCATTTTCCATGAAATGCCAAGACTTTCCTGATGAAAATCCCTTTTGTTGATCAGCAGTTTCACCAAAGGGCTTCCTATTTAAGGATTGGAAGTGCTCAGCAAAGACCTCTCTTCAAGAGCCTGCAGCTTTACTGCCAACAATGACAATCTTTTATCTTTCTCTTTTGCCAAATGGGAGCCAGTTTTTGCCTAGAGGCTTCTAATTATGCATCTTTAATACATATTACGTACACCTTGTTCTTATTAGGAACTTCCTTTACCAATGCATGCTTATATTATCTTCAGTACAAATACATTATTCTCTTGAGAAGTCCATAATGCTAGGAAAAGTAGAAGGGAAGGGAAAAGGATAACCAGCAGCAAGATGGATGGACTCATTACAGTGGCGATGGGTTATCTTTGAGAGACCTAAAGGATGAGACTAAGGTTATACTGCAGCAAGTATATCTGTATGGTCGCTAAGAGTCAACATTGACTTGATGGAATATATTTAATCAATAAGTTATATAAATAGAAGAAAATTATTTAATCAAACTGCTATGGTTGCTCCAGACACCTCCATGTTTATTTACATAAAAATCTGCATATGCTAGAATTGGAAAGAGTCGTTTAGGCCATTTATTCCAGCATCCCAGTCGATCCAAATTGAAATATTCTAGATGGCTATCTAACTTCTGCTTGAACAGATCTAGTGAGTGGGAGTCAATCATAGTTCTGGAGTAACTATTCGAGTGCTTTTATTATTATAACACTATTATATATTTTATCAATAATATACATTCAGTTTTAATCTTAATTTATTTCCTTCGAGCACTGAATGTATACCTTTATAAATATGCAGTCGAGTGAAATAATATTGTATTAGTCTCTTTCTCATGTATAAATCCGTTATTCTATTTCCTGCATTCTGAACCAGTCTTGATCTTCTTTTGTCATGCCCTTTTCGACTTTTGAAAGTTATCCTTGGAGATATTTGGATATTGCTATTGGAGGTGTCTACTGACAAGAACCAAAAAAAATCAAGCTGGTGCCCCTATTGCATGCTTGAAGGCAAAAGCATTTTAGGCTTATATACTGACCCATAGCACTTTACAGCAGTATTGGGTGGTTTACAATGTAAGCATTATTTGCATGTTGACCCCAGCAATCTGGGTCCTCCTTTTACCAACCTCAAAAGGATGAATACTGAGTCAACCCTGAGCCCTGTCAGGATTGAACTGCAGGCTGTGGGCAGGTTTGCCTGCAGTATTGCACTTTAACCAATGCACCACCTGGCAACATATATGAAGTGATGCTTCAAGCACCTGGTTGCACCAATCACAACTCTCCTGGCTGTTATCATATTTTCTCTCCTACTTTTAATGTTCTCTTGTTAAAGGTAAACTTTCACAGTTCCTTCAGTGTCTCTACTAGTATTTAATTATAACCTCTTATCATCCTTTTCTCTGTTCAAGCTAAAGGTTTAAATTTTAACACTATATCTCAAGCTAGGCTCTAATAAATGCAAAATAAAATGGAGCTATTACTGCCATTACTTCCAACTATTTGGAAAGAATACTTTTATAAGGGCAACATAAAATTCAAGTTTTTGCAGCCATATCACACTAATCATTTACATTCATTTTATGCTCAAAAAATCTTGTTCATATTGTCAGACCTAGGATTCCCAATTCTGTCCCTGTGCATTAGATTTCTCTTTTTTAGGGTGAAAAACAATTCATTTGTCCTTATTAAATTTATTTTGTTTTGCTTCTTTCTCTAATTCATAAGATGGTTTTGAATTTTATTTCTGTTTTCTAGAAGATTAGTTATACTATTTGATGTTATGACATTTATATATTTGCCCTCTCTGCCTCAAAGCCATTATTATTTTTAAATAAGAACCCAGAATTCAACCTTATGGCACCCTACAAGATATCTCCGTCCAATTTGATAGGAACTATTGATGATCACCTTCAATTAAAAGTTAGTAAGACTCCTTGTTGACAAATCCATACTGGCATCCAATAATTATCCTTTCTTTTCAAGATGGTTAAAATTAGGACTTGGTTAGTAACAAGAGTCTATGCCTAACTCTTTCAAATAATCTATTTTTGAAGGTTTTTTACTCATTTAGGGAAGTATTAGTTCCACAGAATAAATAAATTTTATATAACATAATTTTTTCTAAACGGTTTATTTTTGCTATTTAATCCTTTCTTGTAACTGGATTTTCTGCAACTAATAATACTTTGCAATATTAGGTGTTTTGAGTAGGCTGAAAAATCTAGAAAAGGGGCTTCATTTGTAATATAAATATAAATAGATTCACAAAATTGTTTTTCAAATTAATAAGATTAGCAATGAGCAGCTATCTGCATTTCTGCTTTTGCCATTTCATTTTATGCTCTGCAATTTGCATCATTTATTCCTAAGAGGCAAATCTTCCAGATGTACATCACTGTAATGGAAGCACACAAAACAATAAACTTATTTTAAAGCTATCAGGAAATTATGCCATTTTGATGACGAAGTAGGAAAGCATGATATCTTTCTTAACAATTTTCTGGCTACGAAAACACACCTTTACAGAAATGACAAAACTGAAGTCACAGAGACATAAATCATTATTTTATCTATTTTTAATTGCAGATATAATAGTATTTACAACTCAAATCCTTTGGTCATGCTCCAGACTTTTGTTTTAATAGTTTTATTTGCAATAATTCCAAGTCTGTTCATATTGAGCAATCCAGGCTGTAAAACTCAGGATCCCAGATCTAAGCCAAGTGTCAGAATCCAATCATATTTCATCTTTAATTATCAAATATAGAAACTCCCAATTCTGCCTTCTTTGGATTCTGCCATAAGAGGGAGAGAAGGGGGAGAACAAAGGGGCTTTATGGCCCTCACTTCCTTCAGTAGACTTCAAAGAGCTGAATGCTGACTGTGTGTTTATTGTAACCTATTGTAACCTCAAAGCGTTAACACCAGAGAACATTAGCATTAACAAAGAAGAGTATTTGCCTTTCATGTAGTTATCTGAAGTCTCCATCCAGAAGGAAGAAAGAAGAAACGGGGTGGAATTGTGATACTTGAAACTATCACTGGGAAGGGGGGTTGATTGGGTGGGACTACTGGGGAACCCCTTAAAACCTTGAATGGGAGAGCTTGGACCCCAAGTCCTGTATAGCATGCCTGCAACCATTTTCTCTTAATAAAGGATTCCTGTTGGAAGAATTATTCCAAGAGTTCTGTCTTCTTAAGATGCAAAGTGGGGTGGGTCCTTACATTAGACAGGACTTGCAAACTTAATCCACCTGGAAGGGAGACCCTTGCCGGGGGATTTTGCAAAAATTTACCATGTCAGACAATGGAGCAAGAGAGGGGGAAAACTCCCTGGAAAGAGAGCCGCTGACCCAGTTGGAACCTTGCCAGATGTGGGGATCCGAGAGGCCAGATTTCTCAGAAGAAGAAGTGGTGGAGACACAGGACCACAAGCCTCGCTGGTCGATGGGCGTTGGAAAGAAAAGCGAGTGGGGAAAGGAATCAAGAAAAGTGACCCTGAGACGGGGAACCAAGCAACCAGAAGGGAAGCAGGAGATGGAGAAATCCCTGCACGCAAGTGAAGAGGGAGGAAGCTGTATGCCGTACTCAGACGGGATCCTAGAGAGAGCTATTGACCTGATGAAGAGAACTCTCAGCTCCCTAGGAGAGGAGATTCCTGAGCCCTACGCCCGCCCCAGTTCCTGGAGCCACAAAGGGAGAGACACCGAGGGGGACGTGGAACCTGCAACACCAGGGACATTTACTGATCCAGGAGCTCCCACCCCCTACCGGACCCAAGATGGAAATCTGGACGGAAGACACTACCACCCACAATGGAGGCACCGATCCATTCCAAGACGTCCACCGTTGGAGGTGCAATTCAAAGGGGAGCCAACACGCTTGGGGTTTTTCCTAACCCAAGTCCTCAGCTACATGGAGAATATGAGCAGGACATCCCCAGCCGACAAGCCCGCATCGGATTGTCAATTGCCTGGATGGACCAGTGCAGCTTGGGTGTGTGAAACCTGCATGACTCAAGGCCCCAGAACTCAGAACTTCAACCGTTATGCTCTCTTTGAGGAAAACGATTTGAAGACCCCCTGGCTGATCGCAAAGCCCTTGAAAGAATAACAACGATGAGGCAGGGCAAACGCCCAGTGGCTGAGTATACACAAGAATTCCGAGCCATTGCCAGCAAACTGAATTGGCCAGAAGACATCCTCCTTGGCCGTTTCAAAGACGGACTAAACTCTGCTCTATATGATGCTTGCCTGCCCCGAGGAGACCCACATCGACTTGAGGAATGGTACGTCTTGGCAGAGGAAGCAGAGATCGACATATTGAAGAGGCATCGCCGAGGAAAACAATGGAGCCGCCCCCCGCCTGAGCTGACACACCAACCGGTGAAATCATCGGATACAGCCAAGAAGCAGATGGGGTGTGTCAAGTGCGGAAGAGAAGGGCATCGAGCTGTAGAATGCCGCTCAAAGGCCCCCCAGCACAACCCAGACAGATCCCCACTCAACAAACCCGGAAAGTTTTCAGCTAAGCCAAAAGAAACGGCCATGAGAATGATGGAAATTGCAGAAACCCCCACCTCTGCTCACCAAGGGGAAAGAACTCCAGCCTACACCACAGGGACGGTGGATGCCTCCGATGACAGCTCGGAAGGCGAACCCCTGGTAAGTGGACGCATCACACCCATCTTCAAAACAGTGACTATATTAATCCCCCCCATGCCCGAAGCTGTGAAGGTGAAAGCCTTAATAGACTCTGGCTGCACCCGCTGCCTCATTAGCCCAACACTAGTGGGGAATTTGGGCATCCCATCCAGGAGACTGGAACAACCAATCTCATTTGGCCAGCTAGATGGATCCATAGCAGGGGGGGTGCCAGCTACCCTAGCCACTCTGCCAATACACCTCTCCCTGGGCAACCATGAAGAGGACTTAACGTTTGTGGTGACCCCAGGTATGGAATGCCCAATGATTCTAGGGATGGAATGGTTGAAAAAATGGAACCCCTGGGTAAATTGGAGGACGACAGAAATTAAATTCCCGAAGGGGGACCCTATGGACTTAAAACCCCAAGAGAGGCTACCAGAATCAAGAATAGAAAAAGCATCCATAGGAGAGGAAAAAGAATTAACAGAAATACCAGAGGAATATAGGGACCTTGCTGAAGTCTTCAGTGAGGAGAGGGCGAAGGAGCTTCCCCCCCACCGACCCACAGACTGTACCATTGAATTCAAGCCTGGGGCAAAACTCCCGAAGCCCAGATTATACTCCATGAGCCCAAAGGAGAAGGAGGAAATGGAAAGATTTATAAAAAAAAAACCTGGAGAGAGGTTTCATTGAACCAGCTAAGCCTAAAGGGGCTGCCCCGGTCCTTTTTAGA
>NW_024097988.1:0-37394 GCF_016545835.1 Crotalus tigris | reverse complement strand
AGAAGAAGAGAAGAAGAAGAAGAAGAAGAAGAAGAAGAAGAAGAAGAAGAAGAAGAAGAAGAAGGTCACAATATAAAATGTGACTGGAAGAACAGGCTGCAGATTAGCCTCCTAGTGAAGTATAATAAAAAGAAGATCTGATAAGGACCAAGATTTCACTAATGGAACCAAAAGTGTCATCCTAGAGTTGCTTTGCTGCAGTAAATTTCTGAAGAACAAAATTTCTTCTCGGTGAATTTTGTTTGAACTTAATGGGGCTGCAGCTCCCTTTGAGCCATAAATCTATCCTTGAAAATGTTTCTTCAGTCACTTTCCATGTTTACTCTCTATTTACTAGCTTTCATTTCTTCCTTTTTTTATTTTTCCTTTCCACAGCACAAGATGCAAAACACAAGAGGTCAAGAGCATTAAGCTCATTAATGTCAGTTAGGTTATAAACCAGCAGTTTCTGGCTTGATATGCTGAGAGTGTAACTTGTGCAAAATATTTGGTTTACTGAACGTGTGTTTTAAGTAGGTAAGTAATTCTTTCAGTCTCTACATGTGGCTTTTATTGTTGGCAAGTCTCCTCTGATTCTTTTGTTCTTCCATTAAGGAATGGTTGGTTTCAAAGCCTGGGTTATGCCCCCCCCCCCAAAAAAAAGACGGTAGGTGTCATATTCTTTCAAATAGGTCAGAGGTCCCCAACATTTTGGGCACCAGGGACTGGTTCCATGGAGAGAGGTTTTTCCACAGACTGGAGGGAGTGTGGTTTTGTGTGCTGCCTGCATCCCTTGGATGGGGCCTTGCTTGTTTGTGCGGACCGGTTGCTGGCGTGCCACGGTCCATCACTGGTCCACTGACAGGGGTTGGGGACCCCTGAAATAGGTGATTGGTTAAATTCTGAAATCTCTGAACCTATGGAGAAGCTCATTTCGAACTCGCTACCCCTCCCCCTACCCCAATGTAGCCATCGACTATTTGTTCTTGAACATTTAACAAAAAAAGCAGTGAAATCCAGATGAGGATTTTTGAAAAGGCAATTATATTTCTCCTTTCAAACGGGTTTTTGAACTACCCTTGGGTGAAGTGTAGTTCATGTCCCATCACAGGGGTTCTCCCAGGATTTAAGTTTACTGTTCTTAGGAAGTCAGCACCCATCTATCCTCTTAGAGAAGGAAATATTTTGGGGGATATTTAAAAAGGCAGAATATTATATTTTCCCAAAGCAATAATGGAGAAAAATCTTAGGCAGAAACCAACCCGCAGTCTCCTTCTCCCAAGTAGACCAGCTTTTAGAAATGCAGATTTGTTAATTCGTTCAGGGAAACTGAAGCAGGAAGGCTGGAGCTGAGGGGATTAGAAAAACAAAGACTCCCATGGACAGGGACATGATTTTTAGTAATAGTAATAGTAGTAAAGTTGGAAGGGACCTTGGAGGTCATCTAGTCCAACCCCCTGCTCAGGCAGGAAACCCCACACCATTTCGGACAAATGGCTGTCCAGTCTCTTCTTAAAAACTTCCAGTGTTGGAGCATCTACTGCTTCTGGAGGCAGGCTGTTCTACTGATTAATTGTTCTCACTGTCAGGAAGTTTTTCCTTAGTTCTAGGTTGTTTCTCTCCTTGATTAGTTTCCACCCGTTGCTTCTTGTCCTGCCTTCAGGTGCTTTGGAAAATAGCTTGATTCCCTCTTCTTTATGGCAGCCCCTGAGATATTGGAACACTGCTATCATGCCCCCCCTTGTTCTTCTCTTCTCTTAGGACATAATAGGATTAACCTGCCACCATTAGAATACCAAAAGAGCACACTCAAGCTCAGGTCAAAGTACATTGCACAGGAACAGCAACAATATTGAATACAAAGCCCCAAAAAAGTACAAAAAGCCACCCACTCCCAACTCCATTTTGTCAGCTGTCCCAGAACCACATACCGCTGGAGGTTCTGCTCATCATTAAACCTTATTTCCAAACAGCCTGCCTCCATTTTTATTTCCAGCATCTTAGCGTCCATCTTATTTACTCCTGGCTTGGACTGGACCTGATGATTTTTCCTTTCAAAACTATGCATGTTCTATCCATTTGACAGAAATGGATACCAGAGAAGTACGAATGTTAGTGGAGTTAAACAGAATTAAGTAGACCCAATGATTCACTCTCAGAAGTATGGGGAGAGGATGATTTGCAAATCAGCATCAAAGAAATGTTCAAAGCATTATAAAAGTTAAATTTCCTTTCAAGGTTTCATAGGACTCTAGAAAAGACTCTCTCACTAAGTGGAAACAGCTAGTTGAATTTTGTTTGATTTAGAAATTAAGCAAGGCTGGACATGGGTAATGTCTGGATAGAGAACGGAGAAATCTAGGAAGTCAAAAACAAATCTTGAAAGAAGATAAGGGCAAATCACTTCCATATCAGGTGAAAAAAAAAGCTTCTTGAATGTGTCTATGTAAGTCACCAAAGATCAGATCAGAGGTTACACAATGTCTCATACTAAATCTCAAGATCCATGCTAAAACTAGTATGTCCCCTTTAGTACCATAGTTGTTGGAAATACAGGATAAAATCTGTTTGAGTCTTTTCTTATATTTTCATTGTTTCAAAGTTCATTGGAATATTTTTCCTTTCTTTCATTAGAAAGACTCTCTCTCTCTCTCTCTCTCTCTCTCTCTCTCTGTGTGTGTGTGTGTGTGTGTGTGTGTGTGTGTGTGAGAGAGAGAGAGAGAGAGAGAGAGACAGACAGACAGACGGACAGACAGACAGACAGATAGAGCAGTGGTTCTCAACCTGTGGGTCGGGACTCCATTTGGGGTCGAATGACCATTTCACGGGGGTCGCCAAACCACGCTGTCCGCCATTTTTTTTCCCTTTTCCCTAGCTGTCCTACTCCCTCTTATTGGTGGCCACACCCACTTGGGGGTCACCACAATATGGAGAACTGTATTATGGGGTCACGGCATTAGAAAGGTTGAGAACCACTGAGATAGAGGGAGAGACAGACATACAGACATAGACGGTCAGTCCAACAGACAGAGGACATATTATGTTTAAATACGTAACATACAGTAGGACAGATTACAAACCCAGATTAATTAGTGTTACAATAGGTCATTGCAGCATTTTTAACCAAAGATATCCTTGGTACTGGTTGAGATAGGAACTTATAAAAATCAAATCCATCAATAAATCAAGTAAATAGAGAAAGACATAGCTACTTTTAATTTGTTGTAGACAGGTGTTATGTTCATGTCTCTGTGAAATCTGAAGCATCTTTCTGCCTTCAAATCCAAATTGCTGCCCAGCCTTAAAATTTAGATGCTTCAGCATTCGAGGAACAGACTACATTTTTTTTAAAGCAGATTTATCCAGCGCTGTGCAGAAGCTGAAATATTTCAGGAGAAGCCTATTCAGGTCAGTATTATCTACACAATGTTCTCTAGGATTTCAAGTAGTGATTTTGCTCACTTGAGAAGCAGTCTGAACCTGAATTCCTTTTTCGTGACTCAGTAAGACTTTAGCAATATTTGCATATCTTTGAAAAACACTTCCATTCATGGGGCAAAGAGTAATCTTTGAGTAATCTTTGAGTAATCTTTGAGTAATCAAAGAGTAATCTTCCATGCAAAACTCTTTATATACATGTTTTCAATCTCTCTCCAATTGTTTCCAATTTTCCCAACAGTTGTAGCTGCTTCACCACTGCATGTTTCTTCTCTCTGGATTAGCCATTCATTTTTCACTGAAGCTGAGAAGTCTGCTAACAAGAGCCAAGGGCAAAACTTTAGATCAGAAAGAAGAGCAGATAGATGCTTAGGTTTGCCAAGCATTTTGTTTTCAAAACTTTTCACACTTGTGTCTACTCTTCTATTGATATACATTGATTGAAACAATCCAATTTAACTTTTTTTTGGGGGGAGGGGGGTTGCTGCTTCTGTTTCAACCATTTATTTGTTTAATTTATTCCATTTGTACAGCCACCCATTTCACATATGTGACACTGGGCAGCTCGCCCATGATACTGAAGCTGAGAAGTCTGCTAACAAGAGCCAAGGGTAAAACTTTGGCTCTCGTGAAGTGTTAATATCACTCTACAATGTCTTGGTAAGGCCACACTTGGAATACTGCATCCAGTTTTGGTCACCAGGATGTAAAAAAAAGATGTTGAGACTCTAGAAAGAGTACAGAGAAGAGAAACAAAGATGATTAGGGGACTGGAGGCTAAAACATATAAGGAACGGTTGCTGGAATTGGGTATGTCTAGTTTAACAAAGAGAAGGACGAGGGGGGACATGATAGCAGTCTTCCAATATCTCAGGGGCTGCCACAAAGAAGAGGGAGTCAAGCTATTTTCCAAAGCACCTGAAGGCAGGACAAGAAGCAACGGGAGGAAACTAACCAAAGAGAGAAGCAACCTAGAACTAAGGAGAAATTTCCCGATAGAACAATTAACCAGTGGAACAACTTGCCTCCAGAAGCAGTGAATGCTCCAACATTGGAAGTTTTTAAGAAGAAACTGGATAGCCATTTGTCCAAATTGGTATAGGGTTTCCTACCTGAGCAGGGGGTTGGACTAGATGGCCTCCAAGGTCCCTTCCAACTTTATCATTATTATTATTATTACAAAACAATGGCAAATTTTAGAACAGGACCCCAGTGAGGATCTATCGCTGAAGAATTGATGCCTTTGAATTGTGGTGCTGGAGAAGACTCTTTAAGATCCCATTTGACTGCAAAGAGGTCAAATCAATCAACCCTAAAGGAAATAAACTCTGACTGTTCTTTGGAATGATACATACTCAAGCTAAAGTTCAAGTATTTTGGCCGCCTAATGAGAAGATTGGACTCATTAGAAAAGACCCTGATGTTAGAAAAGATTGAAAGCAAAAGGAGAAGGTGACAAAAGACGATGAGATGGTTAGACAGTGTCATAGACGCAGTGTACATGTCAACTGTCTGGCTGGTGAATTCAAAATTGAAAAAAAACTTTACAGCCTTGAGGTGCCATAAGAGATAACCTTTATTGGATACACATACAGGCACTGAAGAAGCAAAATTTTTCCACGCAAAATTCTGGTTAGTTAACAATGGCTTTTCGTAACCCCCATTCACCCATGTGTTCATGTTGTCCAATCACATCCTTTCTGTTTGTGATGGGAACAGCCCACTTCTCCATCAGACATCTGCTTCTGATGACCTTGGGTCTCATGATCTGTGGACGGCTTGTTGAAACTCCCGTTTCTTTCCCAGGCTTTCCCTCCCCCCTGTTTCTATGGCAAGTTGAATAGCAACAGAGGTTAGCAAGCATCTTAGCAATTCAATCTTGACAGTACATGAATTTGGACAAACTCTGGGAGACAGAGAACAGGGAAGCCTGGCATCCTATGATCCATGGGGTCATGAAGAGTTGGACATGACTTAGTGATTGAACAACAAAGATGATCTATTGCAAGGTACCCAGAGATCTATCAATGATCTGATCAATAATAATAATATTGTATTGACAATGTATTGACAATGGACCAGCTGAAGACCATTGCAAAGAGGAAAATAGAAATTAACAGAAAAAAGGTCTTCCTCTTGTTTTTCCCCTTCTCTTTTCTTTTTTAAAAGCTTTGCCTACAATATTCGATGTATGAAATGAAGGACTTATTCCTGAACTGCTATATATAGAATAGTTTAACTGCTAGGCAAAACTTTTACATTTATTAAAAAGGTTTATTAAAAAGAAGTTTCATTTTTTTACGTTAGGATAGCTAGTCCAAACACATGCAGTTTTCTTCTAATGTAAGATATTATATATTCTGATCTGTAGGTTGCGCTTCCTAACATATAAATTATTTTAAAGCATCAATAATTTCACTTTTAATTGATTATTGTAACACGTATAGCAGTATTACAAACATATTGTCATCATTAAACCTAAATCTACAATGGTTTGAGGAAAGTGCAAATGTATTTGTGATTTTAAATGTTATTGTTGCATAGAAATATATATTTTTTCACTGATAAAATTTGAGAAAAACTAATTAGAATATCCCTCAATTGGAGAGGATCTTAAAAAAAAGAAGCTCATAGTTATTGCTGCTTCTTTCTCCTGTTTTTTTTTAAAAAACTGGCATGGCCGTATCATCTATCTGTCAACAGTTGGTGGGTCAAGTGAGCTCCACTCACATTTAATCTGTCAAACAATCAGGAAAGAAAAACAAGCCATTTTATCATGGCTGGAAGAAGGATTTGCATACTGAAAGCTGAAAACTTGATCAGCGCACAACTATAAAACAGCCTATACCCAACATCTTAAATAACAGAGAACCCTTTATCCTCTATTCTATTCTGTTCTGTTCTGTTCTGTTCTGTTCTGTTCTATTCTTGCTAAAAGAGGATGGAGGGCAGATTCTGTCCAAAATGCTGAAGATAGGAAAAAGAATAAGGGAAAAAATGGAGAAGGTTGGAAATCCAATGGCATAGATAGATAGATAGATAGATAGATAGATAGATAGATAGATAGATAGATAGATAGATAGATAGATAGATAGATAGGGATTCAGCCAGTTCACACCAGTTCGGCAGAAGCGGTAGCTAATTTTTTGTTGCCCAGACCAAGAATGGACTTCCAGAAGTGGCATCCATACAGAGAACTGGTTGTTCCCATATTTGAATCCCACCACTGGGTGGGTAGGTAGGTAGGTAGGTAGGTAGGTAGGTAGGTAGGTAGGTAGGTAGGTAGGTAGGTAGATAGATAGATAGATAGATAGATAGATAGATAGATAGATAGATAGATAGATAGATAGATAGATGATAGAATCAGTGATTGGTCTTTTTCTCTCTTCCTGGTAAGATCAAGTTAGATAAATGCTAAGCTTTGGCTAGAATTTATGCCCTGTAAATAAATCTCCTTTCTGTTGCAGTTATAAAACCTGTTTTACTAATCCTTCTTCAGGTTAGATTCCTCTTGGTGTGCTTGGTCTCCAGAGGGAATTGTTTCAATTGGACTCTTGATACTGATAGCTCTCTTCTGTCAGCAAATCCTCTCTTACACATCTGCTGATCAGTCTGAATTGACCTACATCTCTTCTTCATATGATGCCCTTGATATTCATTTTCCCTCCAGGCCTAATTGGCCATATGACTTTCAGGCTTTGCTTTTTTTTTTTAAACATGCAATTTCTAAAGCCTTGCTGGCCATTAGTGCACCAAGAGACTGATACTCATAGAATGTTAATTTATGGAGACGTGGTTCCATAGACTAAAAAGGATCACTACAAAATAGCAAAGCAAATAGCAATAGTATTTAGACTTGTGTACTTCATAGTACTTTCTGGGTGTTTTACAGTGTAAGCATTATTTGCATATTGGCCCCCAACAATCTGGGTCCTCATTTTATTGACCTTGGAAGGATGGAAGGATGAGTCAACCTTGAGCCCTGTCAAGATCGAACTCCAGGCTGTGGGCAGAGTTTGCCCGCAATACTGCATTCTAACCACTGTGTCACCAATTTCACTACTGCCACTGTGAAAAATCTATCTTCATCTACACAATTTTAACTTATTTGTCCCATCCTTCTACACCCACTTAAATTTTGAAATGAGCACCCACTTATGAAGCCCACAACATTAAGTTGTGCAAAGTGTTTTAAGCCGGAGATGTTTTGTGTTCAAACAATATGCGTTGAACTCCTGTTTGTTTTGAACCAAAGCTTTCAGCATTTTGATTGTTACAGCTGTTCCCAGTATGAAGCAGCAATATGAATGCCTGTCATCCTAAACATCTATATTTAAGAATAACTTTTTTTTTAAATCGAGGGGTTTCTAGCTGGCTAAGTGTTTTCTAAGATTCCCCCTCGCCTCTTTATTTGTCTGTAATTGTCACGGTTCCAATGAAGAAGATTTTTTTTCCCTAATAACATTATAGTTCCTATCTTTCTCATGAATACATCTGAAGACTTTTCTGCTTGTTCCTTGCTTTTGAACATAAACCATTAGGAGAAAGTTCGAATAAACAGGCCTTATTATGTGTTTTTTTTTTAATCTTAATTGATAGAATAGGATTTAGACTGGAAGGTATTCATTCTTTTTCAATCAGTTTTCTTCATCCTTCCTGTGGAAGATGCTTAGTGGTGTTTTAAAAAGAAAGACTCTTTGACAGCTATATTCATCCATTTGTTTGTGTGTGTATGTATGTTTGGAAATACTGCAGTATTTAAATTATATGAATAGATTCTCCTTTTAGAAAGAAAGGCCTTGCATAGGCAGCTACTCAAGATACAGGTCTGTAAATACCATTCTGAATGCAGCGATACAAATGAGAATTCATGCTTTCAGGCTGATTGCTGTTGTATACTAAACAGTCTGTGGGTAAAAAGGTATAGCTAGCAGCTTCTGTGCTAATCGATTCCTTCCAGAGCATTTTTCGCCTTTCCATTTATAACATTTCAACTGAAAGTTTGAATATTTTGAAATATATCAGGTTTATACTAGATGATCATACCCAGGTTGCATTAGTGAAATATATAATTTCACCAAGAACATTTATTTTCTGAGTGAATATCTTGGGGTCAGATTTAGAAATGAAATTTGCTTATGCCCAGTGAGCTGTATATTTATGAGAATGAATACACACACACTCCTTTTGATAAAATAAATAATTGCAGGTGGGTAGAATCAATTATGGGAACATACACTAGACTTCTCTTTAAAGAAATGTCACTCCCAAGTTTTCAGAGTGAGTTACTTAGGATACATTTTTTTTTCTAACTGGGAAGTGGATGGGTTAGTGCAAATTCCATTATCTGATCAATAATCAGGGAAGAACATATCCCAAGATTATTCCTCTCACCAAACTGACAATCAAAAAGCTTAGAGCAGTTCAGAAAAATACAGACTCACTCAGCATTCAGGTTCAGTCCTGATTTTACCTGTTATCAACTTGCTAAGTGGAAGAAAGATAGAAAGAAATCAATCAAGCAGAAGAGAGCTGGAAGGGAGGTCTTCTTGTCCAACTCCCTGATCAGGCAGGAGACCCTACACCAGTGTTTCTCAACCTTGACAATTTTAAGGCATGTGGACTTCAACTCCCAGAATTCCACAGCCAGCATTGCTGGCTGTGGAATTCTGGGAGTTGAAGTCCACATGCCATAAAATTGTCAAGGTTGAGAAACACTGCCCTACACCATTTCAGATGGGTGGCTGTCCAGCCTTTTCTTAAAAACCTTCAGTGATGAAGCACCCACAACCTCTGAAGGCAAGCTCTTCCACTGGTTAATTGTCCTCACAATTAAGGAGGTTTCTCCTTAAGGCCTGGTTGCTTCTCTCCTTGATTGATCCATTGTTTTCTTGTCTTGCCTTCTGGTGCTTTGGAAAATAAGTTGACCCCCTCTTCTTTGTGGAATCTCCTCCAATTTCCCTGAGCAAGTCACCATATTTTTTTTCCTTGAGAGAGAAAGGCAGGAGGTAACAGCAGCTGGAAGAATGACAAAGGTGTCTTTAAAAATGTTCAATAAAAAAAATAAAATAAATAAATAAAAAAGGTGTCCTCTCCCTCTTTGACCGGGACTTCTTCTATAATCTTGGGATGGAGAGCATAAGGGTAAGAGTTTGCACCAAGGGAATAGATAATTGTATCAGCTGGTTTGTGCAAACACAGCCAATTTGTTCCCAGAGGTAGAAAATCAGAATTAGCCCTCCCCAGGCACACTAAACTGGAAACACTGCTTGATGAGTTCAAATTTACTTTACTTGAAGACTAACTCTGCAAACTATCAGAAATTGTCCTCTCTCTTTTGCAGTGGGAGAAGTTAGGGAGGAGCTTCACTAAGTCTCTGAAGTTTCAGGCTATGGTCTTCCTTATTTGAGGAAGGAAGGAAGGAAGGAAGGAAGGAAGGAAGGAAGGAAGGAAGGAAGGAAGGAAGGAAGGAAGGAAATACCTTGTAATGGACATAGTCCAAGAGAATCCAAAGACCTAGCCTAACAACTATAAAACTTCAGGACTTTTTTTTCTCTTTCAAATAATATTATTACATTTTGCAAAGCATGGCCATAAAATCCTGAACACAACACAGATGCCTTTTATACATGACATAGTTAATATAAGTGGGATAATGCAGAAATAAATATGGGGTAAAATTTCCAAGAAACTGGAAGTTATTTGAGGAACTAGCCACCCTGAATTCTTAAAGTTGCTAATGAGACTTGGAAACAATAGAGTAATCTTTCACTATGTTGAGAGGTTATTACCAAAGTTAACTAAGAACATAAATGCTTAAAATGAGAATAAAGTGTCACTAGTCACATAGAAAGGCAGCCAAACACGTCTCAGTCAAAGGCGCAGTGTTGACATTCTAGGATGTCCTGTGAAAGAACTGCAGTTCTCTGATAACTGCCAAGCTTTGCTAGAATATGACTGCCAATGTTTGAAGTTGTAGTTTCAAGATCCTGAAGGAGAGCTCCAGCTCATAATCTTATATCCAGAGACCCAGAAACATGGTATACAAAAACTGAATGTTCTCACAGCAATATGGACACAGGCACAGTTCTCAAAGTACCTTTACAGCTTGGAATATGTACATTAACCATTGCTCTTCCTGATAAATTGTGAAGATTGTAACTGGACATGTGACATTGGAGCCTTTTTTCCCACTGGATCCCCTTAATGTAAATATGTAATAGCGGATGGTTTGTCCTTACCTCCTCTGATATCCTCACCCAGTAGAAGTGGAGGCAGCATTGCACATCTCAAACACTACTATGAAGACACATGTGAGTCTTCTACACACCACATTAGAGCTTCTGACCTAACTATCACCTCCATGTGGAATGTCTTCTGTACTCAATCATGTCTTCTTAACCCATCAAGGAGTATTTCAAGACTACTGGTATTTAATCTCTACAGTGACAGGATTGTTATTTCAGCTGAGTTGTGCCAAGAAGCAACCACACAGCTAGATGCCCACTGTGCATTGCTAAGTGCAGAGGGGCCACAATACTGTATGTTTAGTGACCACAGTTGAGACCAAATCTTCAAATATTTGTAAGAGGCTTTCCTCTTTGACAGCCTTGTGTGGTGAAAAATCGACATGATTATATCAATTCTCTGGAAGTGAACTAGAGCTGCTAATTTAGAACTTAAAGATTATCAGTACTTAGTTGTCCCAATTACCTAATCAAATGTCTAGGCACTGTAACTTGATTAGCTTTACAACATCTACTGCCAGTTCACAAGAGGCATGGAATAGAAGTCAACAACTCTAAGCTCTATTAACTTTTAGACAATGTTAAATACAATAAGGGAGATATAATTTCGGGGCAGCCTTAACGAAAGAAAGAAAGAAAGAAAGAAAGAAAGAAAGAAAGAAAGAAAGAAAGAAAGAGAGAGAGAGAGAGAGGGAGGGAGGGAGGGAGGGAGGGAGGGAGGGAGGGAGGGAGGAAGGAAGGAAGGAAGGAAGGAAGGAAGGAAGGAAGGAAGGAAGGAAGGAAGGAAGGACCAAGAAAGCTTGACCTATCCCTATGAAAGAAAGATCACCAAAAACTCTCAAAATGTGATTGGAAAAGGGGAGGAAACTTAAAAAAATAATAATAATTGGCAAACAATTTGCTAGGAAAGTGATTCCAAAGGTGCTTTTTCAAGAAGCATCGGGACTTTCTTGTTTTTCCCTTGAAGACATTTAGCTTCTCATCCAAGAAACTTCTTCAGCTCTGATTGAATGATGGAGAACAGGATTTATATTCCTTGCAGACAGCTGGTCATTTGCATTGTTTTAGAGAGTCATTGAAGCCACCTCAGGGTTTATCTGTGTCATAAGGGTCACCTGAGTAATGCAAGTGGGTGTGGAGCCTTCTTGGAACTGCGGAAAGGATTGTGTTGTAGACTGGAGACAGATGGTGTCGTGTCCCTCTCCCTCTGTTGAGAGAAGGCTGTTCGGTTTTGACATAGATGGCTTCTTTGACCCCTCTTTCAAACCAGCAGCCCTCTCTGTCCAGAATGTGGGCATTGCTGTCTTCGGAAGAGTGACCTTTGTCTTTGACAAGGTTGATGATGAAGCTTAGGAAGCTCAATTCAAAGATGACATCTCAATTTTTGAAGCTGCCTTCTTGAAGGATTTGTGTTTGCCAAATAGCATTTACGCTCCTGAATGAAACCAAATAAGCTCTAATTAACTGCACGGGTTTAAGCGTGTTGATGCCAATGTTCACTGGGGCTTTCCTCAGATTGAATATGTATAGGGTAAAACTGTATGGGGGAAAAACAAGGTGCCTTTACTTTTTAGAAATGACCAGAATAATGCAGTGGTTTTCACCTCCCCCCCTTCAGTTTCATTATCTCTAATAAGAATTTGCATCTCCCGATATCCATCAGCATGGTGGCCAAAAATTAATTTAGAATGAAAAATGCTTCCCCAACGTTCGGCGGTGGCTCTAATGTTATATCAATCTCTTTTCCTGAGATTTGTCCTCAGTGAAAATGCAGGAGTCTAATTGAACTCCTGTAATTAAAAGCTCACACAGCTTGACATCAACCAGTCCATGGCACTGCTGCTTTCAGTGCTTATTGGAACATGACCAAACTTGGGGTAAAAACAAAGAGGGGAGGGGGAGATGAGAGGCTAGAAAAGCTTCCAAAATCATAATTAAAACTGTAGCCAAATCAACTAAGCACAACAGCTAATGTGGCACAGAGCACAGAAAGCACTTTGCCTGGTTTATTTCCTGTTGTAAGGCCAACTTTAAAGCCTTCAAGCAAATGATAGAAAGTAGTCAGTTTACTTATGGGGTATATGGTTTAAAGCCACAACACATCCTCCTTTCCCCCTCCGTGATCTGTATGGAAGAACAGGAAAGGGATAATTTTGGAGGTCTTTGACAATTCTTGTTTTAGCTTTTGAATATCTGCATGCATAAAGTCTGAGCGCAAAAAAATTGAGGCCTTTGAACTATGGTGCTGGAGAAGATTCCTGGACTGCAAAGTGATCAAACTGGTCAGTCCTAGAGAAGATCAACCCTGACTGCTTTTTAGAAGGCCAGATCCTGAAGTACTTTGGCCATCTAATCAGAAGGAAGGACTCACTGGAGAAGAGCCTAATGCTGGGAAAGATTGAGGGCAATAGAAGAAGGGGACGACAGAGAAGGAGGTGGCTGGATGGAATCACTGAAGCAGTAGGCGTGAGTTTAAATGGACTCCAGAAGATGGTAAAGGACAGGAAAGCTTGGAGGAATGTTGTCCATGGGGTCATGATGGGTAGGACACGACTTCGCAACTAACAACAAATACATAAAGTAGAAGAGAAGGTAGTCTATCCTAGGACTGTGCCCAAAACAACAACATTTAAAAAGAAAGCAAACACAGACACTTCCTGCTTGCTAGTCATTTAAGGAACTGGATGTTCTGGGATCTTTGCAAACCTGGTCAAATTTTATATATTAATTTCTAAAAGCTTTGTGATTTTTTTTTCTTTTTCAGCCTCATGAAGAAAACAAACAAACAAACAAAAATACTCCTTTCATAAATGGCACGGAGGTGCTGGGCTGAGATTTGCTCATGATCCAAAATGCTTTTTCCCCATCATTTTTAAAATCTGTATCGGTGTACTGTATCATATGACAGTCAAGTCATATCCAGTGGTGCTTGCAAAATATATTGAACCAGCTCAATTGCACAACATGTGAAACTTGATGACGGATAATGTTTTAGGATCTGTGGTGGGCTCTAAGCTTAGTTGTTTGCTTCCAGATGTTTCATTACCCAATTACATAAGATAGCACCAATAATGTAACCTAGCTGGGTAATGAAACATCTGCAAGAAAACAACCAAACTCAGAGAACACTAAGGACCCCACAGTTCAGCTCTGAGCTACAGATATTTTCCTCTATTAATAATGCTTTGTTTTGGCACCAATGTTTACACAAAGAAAACTTGATTTGTTTGCCAGAAGGAATTTAAGAATCAAACACCTGTTGGAAGAAAAGTCTTCATCGTGGTTCAGTCCAAGCTGGGGATAAACAACGTGGCGACTGCTTTAGAAAGAAGGTTGCAGTTTATTGAAGAGGAGAGCCAGACAGAAAGATGGGTCTGGCAGGAAAGAGGAAAAAGGGCTCAGCACATGTAGGGAGTGTGTTTTTATACCTTCTGGAGCCTTTTGTTTGGAGGTTATTTCCTATTCCTGTTTGAGGCTTTGTATTTCCTGTGTCATGTATTTTGACCTGTGTTCCTTTGGCATCTGTGAGTTAATCCTATTATGTTCCAAAGGTCATATCCTGCTTCCCTGGTGCTGGGGCTAATGACTCTTAGAGTTTGGGTGGGGTATGCAGATTTTAGGTGTCTTTGTCTTCCTAAGCTTCTATCTCCAACTTTCCTGAATGGTCTGCATCTGCATTTCTATAAAGCTGGTTTCTGCTTGGGGGAGGCAGATTTAGGGCTATTAAGAAAAACTGGGCATGCTTTTCTGTCTCTTTAAGATCCTTTGAGGAAATATATTTTTCTGCCCTTTTAATATTTCCTTCTCTGGGGGGGGGACTTCCCACACACCATTTCTTCCATAATTCTCCAATACATCAGAATTAATCTGAATTAATCACTACAAAAACATATTCTTTAAAATGAAGTGCATATTCACCTACACGTACAAAATTCTACACCAAGCTGTATGGTTGTTTATGGAGATTCTCAGTCATCCAGGTCATGGTTGTCCCAAAGTTGCTTTTTCACGAGGCAACTTTCTTGTTTTTCTTTGAAGACATTTCACTTCTCATCCAAGAAGCTTCTTCAGCTCTGACTGGATGATGGTGAATGGAAGGATTTGTATTCCTTGCATATAACCAGCTGACTGGCAGTCGGCAATCTCTGCCATTTGTTCAGAAATGAAGAGGCTTTTTGCTTCTTCAAGCCAAAATAAGAAAACCCAGTTGCCTCCTTGGGGCATGTTGTATGGTTAGTTTGACACGTCCCCCAAAACCTATCATTTTTCACAATCTGGACCTATAGTGAAATATTTATTCATCCCGTGCATTTTGGTTATCCCTGAGCAAGGATATTGTAAGCCTTTACCTTCTGCAGATCATCCTCACTTCCTTGTTTCATTTGTTTGGAAACAGAGGTTTTTTTATTTTATACTGAATTGCATAATTGGTCCACCAAGGTTGTTAATATTTCCAACTCTGTAGGGAATCAGTGCAATCATTTCTAATTGTGTCTGACAAATTCAGGCTAGATTTTTGCAAGATGACAGACGAGAAGCACCATCATTAAACAATCACTCTTTCTAAGGCAAGAAATACTACGAAGACCCTTCACATTTTGAGCTTTGGGTTTTGCCCCATGATATAATTTATAATAATAATAATAAAGTTGGAAGGGACCTTGGAGGTCATCTAGTCCAACCCCCTGCTCAGGCAGGAAACCCTATACCCTTTAAGACAAATGGCTGTCCAGTCTCTTCTTAAAAATGTCCAGTGTTGGAGCATTCACCGCTTCTGGAGGCAGGTTATTCCACTGGTTAATTGTTCTAACTGTCAGGAAGTTTCTCCTTAGTTCTAGGTTGTTTCTCTCCTTGATTAGTTTCCATCCATTGCTTCTTGTTCTGCCTTCAGGTGCTTTGGAGAATAATTTGATTCCCTCTTCTTTGTGGCAGCCCCTGAGGTATTGGAACACCACTATCATGTCCCCCCTCATCCTTTGCCAGGACATTACCCAGAATCCAAAGGTGTAACACCATATCCTTTCAGAAATCCCTGCACTAATATTGTATTTCCACTCCAAGCAATGGATTTTAATTTGTACACTCAATTACCATTTGAAATTTGCAATTCCAGTCAATGAAAATCACTGCTGAAGCAGAAACATTTTGATGGCTGGCCATTGTAATAAGTTGCTTGTTTCTGGATACCCACACATGGTGCTAGTCCTGAATATATTTCACATAAACACCAAATCCCACCACTGTTTTGTTGCCACAGAACCAGGCTGCATCTGTTACCTAAAGGCTCTTGGAAATGCAGAACCTCTCAGAATCAATTACAAACCAACAAATGAGAGATTCTTAATCATTCCACTTTAGCACAGAGCCAAAGTGGATGGATCAGCCTGCATTCCAAGAGAGATTTAAAAAAAAAAAAATAAAAATGAGAAGATGGTGCATCCAAGATGTTTCTTTCTAGGCAACCAGGATTTTAAAAAAAGTCTTTCCAAAATAACACCATTCTGTAACAAAACAAAGACCATGGTGTAGAAAGCAGCAAAGCACTGCCTTTTGCAGTTAACTTTGAGTTGTGGGCTTCCCATGAAACTGTCAGAGATGCTTGCCGTAGACAGCTATTTAATATTTGTTAAAATAGGCACCTGAATGGCAGGAATGGGAGGCGTTAAATTGGATACAATTGAAAGTGCTGATTTTAACCTGCAAGGGCTTTTATGATTTGGCAGCTAGGGAGTTTCAGAACTACATTATAATAGTAATAGAGTTGGAAGGGACCTGGGAGGTCTTCTAGTCCAACCCCTGCTCAGGCAGGAAAGCCAGGAGTGTCAAACTACTGGCCTGTGGGCCGGATGCATCATAGTGCAACTGCGCCCCCCCCAATTGCCAACAATGGCAAAAAAGTCACAATATGTCATGACATGTCACATGACATTGTGAGTTTGACACCCCTGCTCTATACCATTTCAGATAAATGGTTGTCCAGTCTCTTCTTAAAAACATCCAATTTTGGAGCATTCACAACTTCTGGAGGCAGGTTGTTCCACTGGTTAATTGTTATAACTATCAGGAAGTTTCTCCTTAGTTCTAGGTTGCTTCTCTCTTTGACTTTTTTCCATCCATTGCATCTTGTCCTGCCTTCAGGTGCTTTGGAGAATAGCTTGACTCCCTCTTCTTTGGGGAAACCCCTGAGATACTGGAACACTGCTAACATGTCCCCCCTCATCCTTCTCTTCATTAAACTAGACATACCCAATTCCAGCAATCATTTATATGTTTTAGCCTCCAGTTCCCTGATCATCTTTGTTGCTCTTCTCCAGCCAAATTGTCCTGACCCATCAAATCATCTCAAAAGAACCTGCCACTGATGCCCCACATCTGAGAAGTTGGCGGAGGACATGGCCAAGCCCCTACAGCAGCATTCCCAATGATATCAACCTTGCTCCGTCCTCTGTCACCATTCAGGAAACAATGGCAGAGCTTTTCCCTAGTCCATCAATACCATCCAGTTATTTATTATTGTTTCATATCTTAAATATTAATAATAATAATATTAATATTATTAATAATAATAAAGTTGGAAGGGACCTTGGAGGTGATCTAGTACAACCCCCTGCTCAGGCAGGAAACCTTATATCATTTTGGACAAATGGCTGTCCAGTTTCTTCTTAAAAACTTCCAGTGTTGGCGCATTCACCACTTCTGGAGGCAGGTTGTTCCATTGGTTAATTGTTCTAACTGTCAGGAAGTTTCTCCTTAGTTCTAGGTTGCTTCTCTCTTTGATTAGTTTCCATCTATTGCTTCTTGTCCTGCTCTCAGGCGCTTTGGAGAATAGCTTGACTCCTTCTTCTTTGTGGCAGCCCCTGAGATATTGGAACACTGCTTTCATGTCCCCCCTCGTCCTTCTCTTCATTAAACTAGACATACCCAATTCCATCAAGTATTCCTTATATGCTTTAGCCTCCAGTCCCATAATCTTCTTTATTGCTCTTCTCTGTACTCTTTCTAGAGTCTCAGCATCTTTTTTACATCGTGGTGACCAAAACTGGATGCAGGATGTAAAAAAGATGTTGAGACTATATGTTTTATTTCTGGACCTACAATGGATGAATTAATGCTGTGTTTGTACTGAGTCCTTTTTCCGTGGATATGTTGCAGATCATTCCTGTGAATGTTGTCTCTGCTGTAAATGTCCATGAGTTAATACATTAAAATTGGGAGAAGGCAGTTCAAAGAAACAAACAATTGTTTTGCTGTAACTAAGGCAGCAAAATATCCTTAGGCTCAATCTGATGAAAACAGATATTATAATATAGTAAATTAGTCTTTATAAAATGTAAGTCAACCTCACCATTTTTGATCAATGAGGTCTTCTAGAAGGTTGCCTGCATACTGTGGGAGTTATGGCTGCAACCAGACTAAAAATCATGTTCCTGAAGGACAGCCATTACGTTCAGCCTGGGGGACGCAAGGTTGCAGGGATTTGCACTACTGTATAATCATGCATGCGGCCTGAAGACTATCTTGAAGGCAAGAAACAGTAAGACCTTAACATCAACCCTAATCCCATATATGTAATGATTGATCTAAACATGAGATTATTTTGGTCCTCATGGACACTACAGTGGGGAACCCAACAAAGAAATGGACACAATTATGTCAACTTTATGGCTACACTGCTGGCCAGAGGATGACTATTGTCTATGAGCACCATTTCTGAGAAGGTTTCTCTGAGGTCCACAGAACTTCAAGATGAATGGCTATTAAACTCTCAACTTCTAGTTTGAAAGAACATGTAGTTCTAGGGAATGAACTGGCATCAATATTTCAGCTCTTCCAGCCATTTGGATTTAATCCCTGAAATTGTATTGTGGACACAGGAGCACATAACCATTTCTCATCTGCAGCACGTAGAAACAGCTGTGAGGCTGTTTACCTGTGGCCAAAACACTTTCTGAAAATTGCAAGCACCACCCACCTCTCATCAATATTATACACTTATTTTTTTTTTTTAAAAAAAATGCTGAGTTCTGATCTCATCTTCCTCTGCCCTTCAAACACTCTGGCTCTCTGGGCAACTTTTGTTTGCACAATGAAATCCACAAATTTCCTTATGTTTGATCATCTGTTCTCTCTGAACAAGCAAACCTTGGCAGAAGTGGAACATTGTTCTTTTAATTACTTGGGTAAGTTGGGAGATTGAGAAGGGACAGAGGTAGAGATGAACAGAGGGAGTGATAGGGACGTGCTGTGGAGAAGGTGCACTGAAAAATGAGGATGGTCTTGAGAGTTCTTTAGAATTCTCAAGGGAACAATCTTTTATTGTGTTCGTGCTGGTGATAGAATTAGGTTTAGCAATACAGATTTTCAATAAAAAAAAAATTCATCTGAGTTGATTCTTTCTGTGGGAGAAAATCTCCAGTCCAGTTGCTAACTGTAGATTCAAGATGCATGTGACTCCTCCTCCTCCTCCTCCTCCTCCTCCTCCTCCTCCTCCTCCTCTTCTTCTTCTTCTTCTTCTTCTTCTTCCCCTCCTCCTCCTCCTCCTCCTCCTCCTCCTCCTCCTCCTCCTCCCATTGCCCCTGCAGGTGAAATACTTGCAAAACTCAAAGAGTTCCTTCCTCTTCAGTAGAAAGACAACAGAAACAGCTTTTCTGCCTTATGTTTTTGAATGTATAATAAAATGTGAATGCATGTGACTTCTCCTTCTCCTTTCCCCCTCCCCTCAGCCTTGGAGAAGAAATACTTCCAAAACTCAAAGACACTGTGATATTCTTCCTCTTCAGTAAGAAAATAAGCACACAAACTTTGCGCCTTATATTTCTGAATGACTCCTTTGGATTAAAATATTAATTAGCTGCAATCAATATTACATGAGCACCTTTTTGTAAGTGCTAATTTCTAATCTTATCCCTTTTGCCCTTCAAGTAGTTTTGTTTCTTTGTTTGTTTTCCGAGCAGCTTTTCTTTGCACAATTGATTTTGCAAATATTCCAGGATTCCAACTCTATGCATGTAAAGACCTGTGACATTGAGTGAAACATTAGGGCAAGAATGAATAAACGTTCTCTACAATTATAGAACAGTAAATGGACCGTTGCCAATTAGCTTTATAGCTATGTGGATTTCAAATGGGCTTCATTTGGCCAGTTTGTTGAAATGTTCAAAGGATAAATATCTTGATTATGTACACAGAATTTGTTTAAGATTCCCTAAATCATAGATTCATTTAGTACAAAGAAGATTATATCTAACTCAGAAGAGCTTTGTGAAGCATAGCTTTCTAAAGGAGAGGTGGAAAACTTGTTTGCTTTTGGCTACTCAAAATAAAGCCCATGAATTAATTTAGTATCTTCACCAGCCAAATAAACTGCATGAATGAGGGTGAAGGTTCATTCTCCAAGCTGGTGGATTGGTTTCCAAACATTTCATTACCAGGGCTTCATATGGTCAGTAGGTCTTGTGATGGGTGAGGTGTGGATGTGTCAAGTGATGGATTTTGTGATGGGTAAGATGTGAGTCACCAGTGAGAAGTTTGTGATGGGTCTTGTGATAGGGTGGTTACATCAGGTGAGGGTCATTGGGAGGTGAACTGCTGGTGGGAGGGGGGCTTGCATGGGTTGGTTAAGGGTCGATGCTGTCTGTGGTTGGCTGTGTAGTTGATTTGGATTCTGAGGGTGTCGTAGGCTGGTTGTAGGTTAATGTGTCTATTGATGGAATTTCTAGTGGAGTGCCAGGCTTTGACCAGTGGTGGGATTCAAATATGTGAACAACTGGTTCTCTGTGTGGATGCTTCTTCCCGAAGCCCATTCTGGGCCTGGGCAACAAAATATTAGCTACTGGTTCTGCCAAAGTGGTGCGAACCAGCTGAATCCCACCACTGGCTTTGATGAACGCATGAGTGTGGTGGGTGGTAGCATGACCAATTATTTTTGTGTTGCTCCAATTGAACTGGTGCTGTATGGTGTAGGTGTGGGTAGAGATTAAGGATTTGAGCTGTGGTGGCACAGTGGTTAGAATGCAGTACTTGCAGACTACTTCTGCTGACTGCTGGCTGCCTGCAGTTTGGTGGTTTGATTCTTACCAGCTCAAGGTTGATTCAGCCTTCCATCCAATGGTGGGATTCAAATGTGTGAACAACTGGTTCTCTGTGTGGATGCTGCTTCCGGAAGTTCATTCTGAGCCTGGGCAACAAAAAATTAGCAACCAGTTCTACTGAACTGGTGCAAACTGGCTGAATCCCACCATTGCTTCCATCCTTCTGAGGTTGGTAAAATGAGGACCCAGATTGTTGGGGGGCAAGATGCTGACTCTGTAAACTGCTTAGAGAAGGCTATATAGGATGGTGAAGTGGTGTATAAGTCTAAATGCTATTGCTATATGGTTTTATGACATTTGACTGCCAGTCGATTTTTATGGATCCTGGTTTTTAATTGACGTGATGTTTGTCCTATGTAGATTGCAATTTCTACTTATGATTTTGTAGATTTCATTGCACGATTAAGTGGATGGAAGAATTATGACTGCTGGTTTTCTCCTGCTATGAATGTCAGGTAACCAAAGAATCTTATCATTTCTGCTAGCAATTGACTAGTTTTCCAGTGCTAATGAAATGGTAATGAAGGAGAAGAAGAATATTCTCAGTCTATATTATAGTCTATGTTCATGTCAAAAGCGTCAATCATAAAGCATGTGCATAAAAAAGCTAAAAAGGAAAAAGACTGTTAACCCTAAAATCATGGTGACATCACAAGTCAAGCTTCTGAATGCAGGCAAGTTTAAATTTGAGATGCCACCACAATAAAGATCCTTTTTTTCCCCCATATCTTTCCTTGTTTACTTCTGGAGAAAAGCTTCCTTTGAAGATATTAATACAATTGCAATTAGCATTAGAAATAGATATTAGCAACTTGGGAATTGAGAAAACCCAAATGGCATAGGACTACAGGTGATAACCAGAATATGCATATACGTTGTCCCTTAATAAGCAATCTGTTCAACCATTGCATTTTTAAAAGCTTGTCTCCACTTGGGAAGACATTACAGAAACAAATAGGGTGGATTTGCTTTTTTGGATCTGTGGGTTGTGTTATTATGCAACTTGTTTGTTGCTGCATAGAGAGGTAAAAAAGAAACGTGGATGATCCAGTCAACTGATTTCCTGCCATTGTGCTGTTTCATTAGCATAATATTTGGCCTAGATGGAGAAAAGTTTAAAATGACCCTGGTTTCTACTTATAGTACTAATTCCTTAAGAAATTGCAGATAGTTTGTAATCAGTCTGTATACTCTGATATCACCATGCTAAACCACTGGCCCAGAGTTTAATATATAGTCCTTGCTTTGAAGGGGGAGCTTCTAAGCTGTGGAACCATCATTCCTAATTTATTCTGAAAAGAGGGTTTGTGGGCATGACACCAGGAGTTGTTGAGGCAACTTGTGAGGCAATAATTCAGTGCCACTCAGATTATACTTTATCTATAACTTCTGTATTTCAGAAAGGAAGTCTTGTACAATTTCAGAAACATTAGAGCTGATGCATACATTGAAGTTAAACAATAAGTTCTGTCCACCTGTTTGCAGCTAAGACTGGAATAGGGCAATGTGGAAATGGGTTGGTGGATCAGTATAGGGTTTGTGGATCACTACAGGGTTGCAGCATACCAGCAACCAGGCCATACAAACAAGCAAAGCCCCATCCATGGGATGAAGACAGCACATAAAACCACACACTCTCTGGTCCGTGGAAAAATCTCTCTCCATGGAACCAGTCCCTGGTGCCCAAAAGGTTGGGAACCTCTGCCCTAGATAATATATCATATGTTGTTGTTGTTAATTACGAAGTCGTGTCCGACCCATCGCGACCCCATGGACAACGTTCCTCCAGGTCTTCCTGTCCTCTACCATTGGAGTCCATTTCAGTTCACACCTACTGCTTCAGTGACTCCATCCAGCCATCTCATTCTCTGTCGTCCCGTTCTTCTATTGCCCTCAATCTTTCCCAGCATTAGGCCCTTCTCCATATATCATATAGTCTCATCTATAGTCTATATATCATATAGTCTCATCTTATTTTCTGTTTTTTATGGTTCAAACATATGAAACTGTTCAAAGAACTTCGAGGCATTGTTTACCTTAAAGAATCTTTATTTCCTAACTTGTAAGATATGGGTGGCACCCTCTAGAGCAATGATGGTGAACCTTTTAGAGACCGAGTGCCCAAACAGCAACCCAAAATTCATTTATGTATCATCAGGTGCTGGGTGGGCATGGCCCATTGGGTGGGTGTGGCCCATTGGGTGGGCATGGCTGCAGTGGTAACGGTAGACTGGGTGGGACTTAAAAGTTCAATCAATAATTCCAACTTTGCGAGAACTTTTTCCCCCCACGAGAAGTTGAAATGGATTGATTGATTGAACCTTTTTTTTTTTTTTGCACACGGTGGCGGAGGCCTAAAGCAAAAAGGTTTTATAAAACCCAGCTGAAGGCCTAGGACTGGGGCGATGGCTCGCATGCCCACAGAGAGGACTCTGAGTGCCACCTGTGGCACACATGCCATAGATTCGCCACCACGGCTCTAGAGATTGACAGATAAATTTTTAAAAAAGGAAAATGCATTTTTTCTACTCACTATTTGCCTAAAAAGAAACAAAAAGAACAAAATACAGAGCTTAAATAAAACATCAACTTAGGTTCAGTATTGTGGCCATTGTTTTTAAGCTATATCTGTGAGATATCAATGATTTCTTTAAAAAAAATGCCTTTAGAGCTGGAGTGTCAAACTGCCAGCCCATAGGTCAGATGTGTCATGCCAAAACCATGGCTACCCCAGCTCTGGCAATGGGGAAAAAGTCGTGATACATCATGACACATCGCATGATTTGGCGAAGTTGACACCTCTGCTATGGATTAATGTTACCTTTCCTCATCAATGTGTAGTTGTTCCAGTACAGAGTAGACCCACCAGTGTTTTGTCATTACAATTAAAACTTCATATAGAATATGAATATATATATATATATATATATATATATATATATATATATATATATATATATATAATATCATCTAGTTTGCTTCTCAGAGTTAAGATCCTTATTTATTGTGGTTATTTATTTTCTTTATATACCACCAAGAAATGGCTCCCAGTGGTTTACATCATAAAATAACATGAAAGACATAATAAAAATAATAAAGACAAATTAACCAGAATAACACAGATACAATGGTGATAATTCCATCCCAAAAATCTTTGTTAAGAACTTAGAGGCTGTGGAGAAAAATATGGATCTATCAAACATCCCAACAGAAAATATTTTTTTATACTTCTTCATAGGTACTTTAAGAATTTGTTGTGTGTCAAATTAGGAAAGGGGAGAAAATTTAATTTTTCAAGTTTTCCTCTTGCATTTTATGTTAGAAAAAGGTACTGCATGAATTATTATTTCCAATGCTAAGTCTCCCTCCTTCCTTCCTTCCTTCCTTCCTTCCTTCCTTCCTTCCTTCCTTCCTTCCTTCCTTCCTTCCTTCCTTCCTTCCTTCCTTCCTTCCTTCTCCTGCATTATATATTGCAGGGTTTCATAGTGTTTGGAGGCTATACCTGGCTATTTGTAATCCAGTTGGTATCCTTTGCCATCGATTTATCTCACTATAAAAGAAACCATTCAATCTTCTGAAGACCAGGGATCAGATATTTCTGTAGCATTGATCCGATCCACAGTGCAAACCCTGGCTCTACTTAGCTGGCCCTGAATTTGTTTTTCAACCTAAATGTGATAAAATAGGCTCTCCTGCTAAACTTACAACTCTCTGTCACTTTTGTTTAGTCTTATTTATTTATTTGTCACAAATGGTCAGATCTGAGGTCTTTGTTGCAGAGTTTTTCCAATCTAGCAAAAAACTTCCACCACAAACCATTGCAGAAAATCAGCACTCCAAAGAGAAGAGTCCACCCGATCATTTCATCCCCGGGATAATATAAACTATAGGAGAATGAGGAAGGCATTTCATATTCCCTAGTCCTTTAAGTGTTTTTCTTTTCCTACTGTCACTCAAAGAAAGCTCTCCTAGAACAATCCTAGAAGAATTGTTCTCCTGGATGCTTTAATAAAGATTTTTTTTTTTCTCCAGAGAATCTGTTGCCCCTGTGTTTTTTAGTGGCACGGTATCTATTATTATTCATTCTGAACTGATTAGTACATGTTATTATTAATATTATTACCTTCAGTTATCTTACATAAACATGTAATCCTAAGCAAGATGACATGTTGTTAAAATTGGGCTGAAATAATTGTCTTTGCATATATATCTTGATATATACAGTAGGTTGTCAGGGGGAAGAACAATAAGAATATTAGTATATATTTTGAAGGCTGTTTCATTGTTCAGTTCTAATAGTTTCACTATGTTTTCAGTATTCTTTCTGAGTGGGACTAGTAATAACTATTATTATAACAGGTAATGTTACCTAGCTATTAAGTGTTCTTTGAGTTCATTGTTCTGTTTTTAAGTCCATGCCTATTCAGTTTATCACTGTGTGCATGGTTTAGTTTGTAAAAAATGTTCAGTTAACATAGAAGTTTACATCTTGATCTTCTCTCTCTCTCTCTCTCTCTCTCTCTCTCTCTCACTCTCTCTCTCTCTCTCTCTCTCTCTCTCTCTCTCTATATATATATATATATATATATATATATATATATATATATATATATATATTTGCCAATAATCTATAACAGCAGCTTTTCTATATCCCGCACCCCTAGAATGCATCAGATATATTCTTGCACCCCTTAGAAAAGTTCAAAATAACAGCATTGAATTATGCATGTACACTATAATGTTGAAACCCAAGTTTTGCACCCTCTGGAATATTGTCTCACACCCCAGGGGGTGCAAGCACACCTGGTTGGGAACCCCTGATCTAAAAGTACAGTAATTCTCTTGAGAAGAATGAAGAAACTAAAATTGGAGGGTTGTCAGTTACGACTTCGCGAAATTGAAGAATCTATAGGTTGTGCAAATGAGCTTAATTATTACTCTATTAAGATGCTTCTCATTCCTAATGAAAACAGATTTTGGGGAGAAGAGAAGAGAAGAGAAGAGAAGAGAATGGGAGGGGAGGGGAGGGGAGGGGAAGGGAGGGGGGATGGAAGGGAAAAGAAGGGAAAGGAAGGGAGAACAGAAGAGAAGAGAAGAGAAGAGAAGAGAAGAAAATGGGAGGGGAGAGGGGGATGGAAGGGAAAAGAAGGGAAGGGAAGGGAGAAGAGAAGAGAAGAGAAGTCGTTGATGCTGAAAGAGAAACAGTGCTTTCTCTCAATGACACAGGAGAAACTCACATGCAGTTAGGGAGCAAGGTGAATGCCATAAAGTTTAAGTAGCATTGGTAATGGCAACATGGTCCTAATAAATTGTAGGCAGACCTTCAGGTTCGTAGTCTAATAATGATGCTACAACCATAGTTACGGTTTATTTATTTAACCAAGGGCAATTTTGTTGAATCAGTTTCATTTTCAAAAAAGCCCTGACAAAGCAAATGGCACAAATGATCTAGTGCATGAGAACAAACTTGAAAGGGGGGGGGGGAGAAGAGAGGTGTCATCACATAAATCAAAAGCAAACCAACCAAATAGTCTCACCTTAAAAAGGATATCTGGACTCTTTGAAAAAGAGCTTTGAAACAGGCCCACCTGCCATAGTAAATCTCAAGTCACAAGGTGGTTCCCTGGTGCTTATCACTGTGGCAACACAAGAAGTGGGTTAGATATGGGGGGGTGAGTCACCATCTAGGGTTGATTGTCTTGCTGGTTTACAAACATGGACATCTAGAAGTAAATAAAATCTCCTCAGTTCTTTTGGTAATCTTGTAGGAAGTCCCAGGGACTAGAACTGAATACATTCATGGATATTACTCCACTTTATCTGTAGCTGAACTTGAATTACTTTATTTATGCCAGTGGGTATAGGATTCATAAGCACAGGGGCCTTCATTGGTAAAGGTGCAAACAGTGAAATGAGATCAAGGAAATCATAACAGACGGATTGTGTCTTGTACATGTTGGAGTGCAAGAACACAGTGATAGCACTTGCACAAGGACATTTTCAGCCATAATACCTTTTGGGGTCATGGTGGTTTGCTGTGGAGCTGTTGTTCGTAATGTGTCCAAGTGTTATGCAAGGAGAGGGATGAAAATACTGCACTTCAGTTGTCTTTGAATGATCGTTGAAGACTTATCTATCTGAGAATGCTTTGTTCTCAGAGAGTTAAGCAGGGTTAGATAGGATTCCTATGTCAATTGGAGCCTACTGGGAAATACAGAGGATAAAAAAGAAGATTGGGAAGTTAAAAACATTCCAGAAGAAGATAGTCCTGAGCTATCTTGTTGTAAGGAGATAGACATGAATGTTGCTCTAGAATCAGCAGGATTATCTATCTATCTATCTATCTATCTATCTATCTATCTATCTATCTATCTATCTATCTATCTATCTATCTATCTCCTCCTCTATCATCTCAACATGTATGTATATATGCATGCATCTATCTATCTGTCTATCTATCTATCTATCTATCTATCTATCTATCTATTATCTATCTATCTATCTATCTATCTATCTATCTATCTATCTATCTATCTTCCTCCTCCTCCCCCTTCTCTATCATCTCAACATCTATCTATCTATCTATCTATCTATCTATCTATCTATCTATCTATCTATCTATCTATCTATCTATCTATCTATCTTCCTCCTCCTCCTCCTCCCCCTTCTCTATCATCTCAACATCTATCTATCTATCTATCTATCTATCTATCTATCTATCTATCTATCTATCTATCTATCTATCTATCTATCTATCTATCTATCTATCTACATCTCAAAAGTAGAAAGCAGACCACATCATAATGTGGGCTGGAAGCAAAGAGGGAAATAACCATGTTTACCAGTGGTTGATATGTCAGCAGGATCCAATTGGTTTCCAGGGTGAAGAAGGAATGAAGTGGCTAACCCCACCATCTTCCAATTAGAAAAAGCATCAGGAAGTTTCCTAATAATACTTGGAAGTGCTTTTCTGTTCAAAATAGCCTCTAGAAGCCCAAATACTATAACTTTCCTCTGGGAAGTGTAATAATCCCACAGAATTTAAAACCAATATAATTATTGCATTATGATTATTGCTGTATAATTACAACATGCCACATATTATATTAGTATAATCTATTGCTTTGAGGAGGGAAATATAGGGATTTCTGCATAGCAGGGGAGAAAGATCTATGCCTCTTGAGATGTTGGAGAATTGTAATGCTCAGGGACCCCAGCCAATGCAGCAGTGAGTTGTGGTTTAGTAATATGTGGGAAGCTATGAGTTCTGTACCTATCATGTCATTAGTAGATCAAAACACAATATCTGTCTAATGGGTTGTATCTGTCTTGGTGGCCCCAGAATGGCTAAGCTTATTAGCTGCATAGTCTTTATAGCATCCCTTTTATGGCATAGTAAAACACTAGAAGAAAAGTTTATGCCCGATGGCCCTCCTATGCAACTCCCTTGTCTTCCTATGATAACAGCACATTAGTCCTTCCATACATAATATGTGCATTTATGCATACAAAGCATATGAAAATAACTCCAAAGCCATAGCATCAAACGTGTCAAACTCTACAGATCTAGAGTCTCTTGCCAGTGAATACCGAAGCTTTAGGGGTGAAATTAAATGAGGCAGAGAATAAATCCATAAATTTTGCATTGAGCTCCAATAATTTATATTCTTCCTAGGGTCTTCACTTTCTTTTGCTCAGCTGAAACATGACTCACCAATAGATGCGAGCAAAATGATTCCTGCTAAATAATGGATGTGGTGAGTTGCACTTCTTTCTGTATTGATAAACTCCAAGTTAAAAAAAAAACAACAACAACATAATTTTCTCTCCCTCTTTTTTTTATTTTAGTGTGGTGTTCCATATGAGATTCCAATATCGCTGCCATGTTGCAGACTACAGGGAACATTTGCGCTTCAGTTTGAGATGCAGACAACACAGACTCATCCCCTGTGAAGGGACACAGGGCAGAAAACATTCTGGAGCCAAGAAGGCTCCACACACATTTGCACTACTCAGTGACCCTAAGGACACAGATAAATGTCTAAATGGCCTCAGTGACTCTCTAAGAGAAGGCAAGTGACTCTGCAAGGAATATAAATCCTTCCATTTGCCATCATCCACTCAGAGTTGAAGAAGCTTCTTGGATGAGAAGCGAAATGTCTTTAAAACACACACACACACACACACACACACACACACACACACACACACAAGAAAGTCCTCCTGAAAAAGAACATGTTTGGGACATGCTTCAGGATTCTGCCCTGAACATCTCTTACCTACAAAACCTCCCAAAGGATTATTAATTAGAATAGAATAGAGCTGGAAGGGACCTTGGAGGTCTTCTAGTCCAGCCCCAAATTAAGGGATTACAGGGCCATAAAAAGGGAGGTTTTTTTTAACAAAGGTGGAATATAAATAAATGCTATATTTATGACCCTGTAATCCCTTAATTATGATCTTTTTTATGACCTTGTAATCCCTTAATTTGGAGTAAAATTGGAGTGACTGAATGAAGCCGATCATTTATCTGATCATCACATATATACTACTCTATCCTGTTGAAAATAAACAGGATCACTTTGATAGTGTCTTTGAAAAATTTGTGAAGCACCATATGGTTCAATGCTATCATTTAGTTTTTGTTTTACCTCAGGATAGGGTTCAGTCAGATGGAGAGAGAGGGATATAAACATTTTCCTTGGCTCTCTTTTTATTACCATTTTCTCCAGACAACCCAAAAGAGGCATCAAATCATAGAAGGCAACTAAATTAATCAATGGAAAACTCAGTTCAAGAATGTCTGATTTCCATGTGAACATGATGCTCAACCAACTTTGGAAAGTGGAGAGGAATCCTTGTGTGATTGCTGAACCATACAGATTGAGGCCTAAACACAACTCAGTGACAATAGTGTATAACCTGAAATATTGTTTTAGATATCAGCTTTGATTCTTCCAGTCCAGTCTTATAGCACTCTGCTGACCAGTATTCTGAGGTCCGCAAAATCTAACTATTAGTCACATATCATTGAGGCCAATAAAAAAGGACATGGATCATACTACGTTTGTCTTACTTTGGTGCTTCCATAATTTAAGAAAGGCACCTGGAACAGGTCAAATTATTTATTGTTCTCTATCCTATTCACTAATACAAAAGAAGAGTTCATTACCTTATATACATAACCCTGAGGTCCTTTGACACCTCACAAATGTCCTCATTACATGCCTTGCTGTTGATGTGATGTTGGTTGGTCAACCACTCCTAGGCACGGAGCAAGTGGTGCTGAATTGCTTTCATTTGCTCACAGTCTGCCTGACAATGGATTAGTGGAATCTTAATTCTTTGGAAATATTTTTGTAATTTTTTCCCCGGTGTGTTGAGATCAACCAGTGTTTTTGGGTGGGAGAGGGGGTCCTCAAAAATCCTCTTTGTTCAAGCTTTCACATATTAGCATTGTGAATATCAAATTCTGTTTTTTTAATCGGACAGGACACCCTACGCTCACACTGAACTATTCCAGTGATGGAAATGCCTGAAAAATACTCCTTTCCTCTTCAACTGAGCTAGAGTTTCACATACTTTTGCCACACATAAATACGTCTATTGAGATCATTTGCCTCAATGAATAAATGAACAAGTATCGTGTTTTTCATTTCTTTAATTGGGTTTCTAGTTTTTATCTAGTTTTAGTTTGTGTGTGGAGAACCGATCACGCTTTTGTTCTTGTGTAGGCAGAAATATTGAACACTCAAAAGGGTTCACAAACTTTTAAGCACCACTTCACGTAACACAAATTGTTTTCTCTTGAAACGTTGAACACAATAAAGCCAAAGTAGCTGGCTTAACGAGAAATTGCATTTCCTAGTTCATGAATAGCGGTTCCCATTCCTGGGGTGAAGCCACAATGGTTAACAATGACAAATAAAACAACAAAAACCCAGAACCAAACAATGTATCTACGTATCTGTCAGCGAAATAATGAGACATTAACACAAGAATTTAAATTCATTTTAACAGGAACAAACATTTAATTAACAATCACAGTACAAACTATTGATAGAACTGTTTCCAGTGTAGTATGGTTATGCATAAAGGTAGCCCTTGACTTACAAAAATTCATTTAGTGACTATTTGAAGTTAGAACATCCCTGAAAAAAAGTGACTTAGAATTGTTTTTCACACAATTGTTGCAGCCTCCCCGTGGTCATGTGACCAAACTTTGAATGCTTGGCAACTGGCATGTATTTATGACAGTTGCATTGTCCGCTGGTCACATGGTCCGCTTTTGTAACCTTCTGACAAACAAAAGCCAATGGGGAAGCCAGATTCATTTAACAACCCTGTTATTAACTTAATAACTGCAGTGATTCACTTAACACAGGGGTGGGGAACCTTGGCTCTTTTATGACTCGTGGACTTCAACTCCCAGAATTCCTGAGCCATCATGGGGGAAACTTTGGCCCCCTCATGTCTCCTGGACTTCAACTCCCAGAATTCCTGAGCCAGCATGGCTCAGCTGGAAACTCTCCCTTTCCCCTCAACATAGCTGGCTCAGGAATTCTGGGAGTTGAAGTCCATGAGTCATAAAAGAGCCAAGGTTGCCTACCCCTGACTTAACATCTGTGGCAAGCAAAGTCATAAAATGAGGCAAAACTCACTTAACAAATGTCTCACATAGCAACATAAATGTTGGGCTCAGCTGTGGTTATAAGCTGAGGGCTACCTACATTAGATTGCAATTATGCGGTCAATAAATTTATAAATTAAGTATTATATAAAAATTATTAAACCAAACACTTTAAACCATTTTTCCCACACTACGGGTTTTATCTTCTTCCATATTTGTTTCATCTTCTTTAAATTAAAATCTCCGGTTTTTTTCCCCCAGTTCATCTTGCATTATATTTGGAGATATAGTGGAAGCATAGCAGGTATTGTGACACTGTGGATGTCACAGCAAGACATAACTACTAATGATTAATTGCTACTGATTTTATTCCCAGACCCTTTTTTTAAAGAATCGAATGGCAAAGAATCGAATGCGTGAGATTGCTTTTTTCATTATCCATTCCAATCTCATTATCTCTCCTAGTCAGCCCCCAACACTCTTGGTGTAAAATGTTTAGATTGTTGGTATCAGTTGGCATTTGTTTTCCCTTGTTCCCATTGTACAACACTTGCCATTTCAACTCTTTTTGGAAAAACCTCAAAACTTGGTGTCAGCAGCAAAACTGGCTACTCCCTAATGCCCAGTTATTTATAATAATAATAATGATAATAATAATAAAGTTGGAAGGGACCTTGGAGGTCATCGAGTCCAACCCCCTGCTCAGGCAGGAAACCCTATACCATTTCAGACAAATGGCTGTCCAGTCTCTTCTTAAAAACATCCAGTGTTGGAGCATTCACCGCTTCTGGAGGCAGTTTGTTCCATTGGTTAATTGTTCTAACTGTCAGGAAGTTTCTCCTTAGTTCTAAGTTGCTTCTCTCCCTGATCAGTTTCCATCCATTGCTTCTCATCCTGCCTTCAGGTGCCTTGGAGAATAGCTTGACTCCCTTTTCTTTGTGGCAGCCCCTGAGATATTGGAACACTGCTATCATGTCTCCCCTCATCCTTCTCTTCATTAAACTAGATATACTCAATTCCAGGAACCGTTCCTTATATGCTTTAGGCTCCAGTCCCCCGATCATCTTTGTTGCTCTTCTCTGCACTCTTTCTAGAATCTCAGCATCTTTTTTACATCGTGGTAACCAAAACTGGATGCAGTATTCCAAGTGTGACCTTACCAAGGCATAGTAAAGTGGTATTAACACTTCACGTGATCTTGATTCTATCCCTCTGTTAATGCAGCCCAGCACTGTGTTGGCTTTTTTAGCAGCTGCAGCATATTGCTGACTCATATTTGGGTGATTGTCTACTAGGACTCCGAGATCCTTCTCACAGTTACTACTATTGAGCAAGGTGCCCCCTATACTATACCTGTACATTTGGTTTTTCTTGCCTAAATGTAAAACCTTACTTTTTTCACCACTGAATTTCATTTTGTTAGATAGCGCCCAGTGTTCAAGTCTGTCCTGGTCCTCCTGTATCTTAAGCCTGTCTTCTGGAATGTTGGCTATTCCTGCCAGCTTGGTGTCATCTGCAAATGTGATGAGTTCCCCATCTATCCCCTCATCCAAATCATTGATGAAGATGTTGAAGAGCACTGGACCTAGAACAGAGCCCTGGGGCACCCCACTACATACTTCCCTCCATGTAGATGCAGTTCCATTGAGGACCACATGCTGAGTACGGCCAGTTAGCCAGCTACGAATCCTTCTGGTGGTGATGATGTCTAACCCACATTTTTCTATCTTATTGAGTAGTAGGTTGTGATCTACTTTATCAAATGCCTTACTGAAGTTCAAGTAAATTATATCCACAGCATTCCTCTGATCCACTAATTTTGTCACTTGGTCAAAGAATGCAATAAGATTTGTCTGGCATGATCTGTTTTTGACAAACCCATGTTGGCTTTTAGTAATGACTTTGTTTGCCTCTAGGTGTTCACTGGTTCGTTGTTTGATTATCTTTTCCAGAATCTTCCCAGATATTGCGGTCAGGCTGATAGGTCTGTAATTTCCTGGATCCATTTTTTTTTTCTTTTTTTGAAGATTGGAACTACATCAGCTCTTTTCCAGTCCTCTGGTAGCTCCCCAGTGCTCCAAGATCTTTGAAAAATATAATTCATTTATAAATGATGAAGAGATCCATTGTGAAAATAGCAATGGCAATAGCACTTAGACATATATACTGCTCCACAGTGCTGAGTGGTGTACAATATCAACCATATTTGCACAGTGGTGGGACTTTGCAGCGGTTTGGCAGAACCGGTAGCTAAATTTTGCTGAGTTCGGAGAACTGGCTGAATGCACACTGCTTCCAGAAGTCCAGTTTAGGCCTTGGAGGCCTGGAGGAAGCCTCCAAGGCCTAAAGCAGCCCACCAGAAGTTAATGGATGCCATTTCTGGAAGTCCATTCTAGGCCTCGGAGGCCCAGGCCTGCATTCAATAAGAGAACTGGTTGTTCAGGTATTTCAATCCTACCACTGTATTGGCCCCCAGCAATCTGGGTTCTCATTTTACTGACCTTAGAAGGATGGAAGGCTAAATCAACCTTGAGCCAGTCAAGATCAAATTCCAACCTGTGGGCATTTTAACTTCTTTATCATTGCTCCAGAAACTGACTATTGATTATTCCATGATTGTTATTCCAAAACTTGTTTATTTGCATCAGAATACCAGCAATTTGACATTTGAAATCTCAGAAAATTCTTGGATAGATATTTGTTGTAATTCTTTACAGCAGTAATGGAACCCAGGCTTTAGCATTGATTAGTACCATCTATAGTTCCACTATGAAAGATTAAATTCTCAGCAGTCCCTTATTATCTGCAGTAATTTGCTATTTTATAACAGTACCTCCCTAGGGTTCTTGTCTAACTAGAACTGAAAGTCCTTTAACTAAGAAGTAAAACAACAATAATTGTACAACCACTGGGAAAATAAGACACATGAGTCAAATGGTAAGAAGTGACAAATGAAAATTCGTTAATTCAGTGGTATTCCTGGGTTAAATTTCTGCTCTTCTACCATTATACGGAGATGACTTACACTCTAGCCATTTTTATGTCTTTGTGTTTCTCTTGCAATAATAAAAGGACAATTCCTCTTTTATTTTTTTCAAATAATAAGTTAGTTGTGCTTTCCTAGGTCCTCAGAGAGGGACCTTTGCACTGCAAGCTGTGTATGGATAATCAGTTGATCAGCTAGCATGGAACCCCTCACATCTCTCTTTTGATTTTCTTTGTGGGGGAAAATATCACCGCAAAACCGCACAACCTGTACCCATCACAATCTCTGAAACCTGTCTCGTTGGGCAAAGCAGGAGATGCTTGATGTCAACCTCTTTGTCAAGTAATGGCCAACTGACAGCTTTGGGTCCAGTATCCTTCAGACCAGTGATGTTAAAAGAGACATGTTTCCTTCCTCTTTCCAAAAGATTGCTCTTTAAATTAAAACTTCAAGAGGGATGTATTGTTCATTTTCGCTGAAGGATTTTGTTTTATACTGAACATACAAATCAAACTAATAAAGGAGAAGAGGAAGCAATCACGGCTTGTAAGATATAGTGCATTTTGAGTAATCTTAGGAGGGTGCTCAACCACACAGCTGCTAAATTAAAAGCTATCTCAAGCTGCCTTTTATAAACCAGACCATGAACACAGACACCACTTTCCATTTGAGAAAGACAAAATATGATTATTCTATTGCCCCATCACATACAACTGTACATAATGGAGGTTAAACATCACATTTTTTTTCCAGACAGTCTTTATAAATTCACTGTTAGACGCTTGAGGGAAATAATCTACAGAGCTGAAAATGATAAGTCTGCAAAAAAATAACATTTTGGTTGGGGAAATTGGGTCTAGAGGAACGCAATCTTTCAAAACAAAAAATAATGAATGACATAAAAGTGACAGCAGCAGAAGTCTGAATTCATTTGACTTGGCTGTTCCTCTCTTCACAGACATGTTCCTATTACAATTATAAGGATTCCAATCTTTTTTCTATCGGTGAAATAAATCTAATTATACTCATTCATTAAACAATAATTATTCATTTTATCTAAGCAGGGAAGATGATATTTTTTATTTATTTATTAGACAGATTGATGTATCCACCCAACTCGCACACAGTGATGCTGGGCACTGTACAATATTAAAAATCCATACATAAATCCACAGTTTTAACCTCTGACCCCCCAAATCAACCAACCTCTGGTGACAACAACAAAACCAGATAACCCCCTGATCGACTCTGAATAGAGACCCCAAGCCTACTGACAAAAACATGTGTTCAAGACCTTGTGAAAAACAACATAGTGGGGGGCAATCTTATTTCTGGGGTCACAATATTCCAAGGAAGGGAGCTACCACAGATAAGGCCCTTTTTGTAAGTTTCACCAAATGTACCTCTTTGATAGTATATAACCAGTATATAATTTAAGTAGCATTATTAAGGTTGTTAAAAGAAAAATCTTCAGGGTCCAGTCCAAGCTAGGAATTAACAAAATGGAAGCTGTTTGGAAAGAAGGTTCTTTACTGAGTTGTAGAACCAAACAGAAATGTGGTTCTGGGGCAGCTGACAAAATGAAGCTGGGAGTGGTGGGTTTTTATACCTTCTGGGAGTGGTGGGTTTTTAAACCATGGTGGGCTTTTGTGTTTGGAGTTGTTCCTGTTCTTGTGGCATGGACTTTGACCTGAGCTTTTGAGTGTGACCTTTTGGTATTCTGATGGTATTATGTTCTAAAGGTCATGTCCTGCTTCTCCGAGGCAGTGGCTGATGGCTATGTCCTGAACTGGATTTTTGGATGAGGGGTTGCTGATTCTAATTGTATCACTCTGCTATTGTTAGCTATCAGTTTTGCTGCAAGGGATTTCATTTTTTTTTTGTCTTGAATGGGCTTCTGCCTGGTAGTATTTGCTCATGAATGGGGTCTCAAGCTTTCTGAATGGGATTATCAAATCTGCATTTCTACAGAGCTGACCTGCTTAGTTTCTGTTTGGGGCTATTAAGAAAAACTGGGCCTGCTTTTCTGCCTTTAAGATCTTTTATAACAGTGGTTCTCAACCTGTGGGTCAGGACCCCATTTGGGGTCGAACGACCATTTCACGGGGGTCGCCAAACAACGCAGTCCGCCATTTTTTCCCCCTTTTCCTTAGCTGTGCTACTCCCTTTTATTCTATTGGCTTTGGAAAGCCAATAGAATAGACTCTCTTGAATGCTGCACCAGTTGAGTAGTCCTCAACTTACGACCGGTTGAGTAGTCTTCGACTTACGACCAGTTGGGAGTCGCGGCATTAAAAAGGTTGAGAACCACTGCTTTATAAGGATCAGAATAAATGCATTATTCTGCCTTTTTAATACTCCCCAAAATATTTCCTTCTCTGGGGGGGGGGGGTATATGCCAATGTGCCCTCTCAGAACCAGCCATAATCCATAATCTCAGAATATGAAGGACTAGAACTGAGTTCTTGGTGCTCTCTAAGTTTGGTGGTTTTTTTGCAGATGTTTCAGTTCCAAACTACATAACACATCAGTGCTAGAAGGGATTGGGGTTACCTAGTTTGGGAATGAATTGTCTGCAAGAAAACCACTAAGCTCAAAGAACCTCACAGATCAACTCTGAGCTACAAATATCCTCTTCTATCACATTATAACTGAGTTAGGTCAGCTCCAAGTGACTAATCTTGATAAAAGATTGAAGTCAAACCAAAGAAAAGGTCCAAATGAATGAATATATCAAACTGAGGAACTGAGGAGGAGCCAGGTACAGTCACCCAAAAATATTCAAGGATTACAAAAGCCAATCCAGACTATAGTCCCGTGGTGGCGAGCCTATGACATGTGTGCCACAGGTGGCATGCAGAACCCTTTCTGTGGGCAGTCCTAGGCCTTCAGCTGGGTTTTATAAACCTTTTTGCTTTAGTCCTCCACTGTGTGGAAAAAAAAAAGGTTCACTCAATCAATTTCAACTTCTTGCCGGAAAAAAAAAGCTCTCGCAAAGTTGGAATTGATTGATTGAACTTTTT